>NC_041227.1:85748026-85769133 GCF_002837175.3 Physeter macrocephalus
TGTGGTGCACGGGCTTAGTTGCTCCGCGGCATGTGGGATCTTCCCGGACTAGGGCTCGAACCCATGTCCCCTGCATTGGCAGGCGGATTCTTAACCACTGCGCCACCAGGGAAGCCCTTCTGAATATTTTTTATTTACATTTGGTTGAACACACAGACGCAGAACCCATGGATAGGAGGGCTGACTGTATTTATTGAGCACTTACTATGTACCAAGTATAATTTCAGGTGCTAGGGATACAGCAGTGAACAAAATAGAGTTCCTGCCTTCATGGAACTATCTTCTAGTTAGAAGAGGCAGATAATAATAATAATAACAATAACAATAATAGCAACAGGTGAATTCACCTTACAATGAGTTTTTCAGAAAAAGATTGTTCTCCAAGTAGACCATCTTATTATGCTTTGTTTTTTCAGCATTAATAAAAATTTATATATATTTTTTCCTGTGGCAGTAATTTTCAAAGTTTTTAAGTTGATTTAATGAAATCTCTTAGAAATCTCAATTCAGTTAACACTTTTTTTTCTGGAAGGACTTATGGAGTCTGTTTATTTTATTCTTGAGTATTTGAACATGTCTGTCTTGGCAGAAAACATTTGGTCTCATTTCTTATGTCTGAGGAATTGTAGACATATGTTACTGTAGAGAATTTTGAACCCAGGTAGATTTTTTTCACCCCTAGAGGTAGCTTTTTTTAAAATGTGTGTCTTCTTTGCTTATTTATTTTTGGGGAGGGCTGGAGAGCCATACAGAGGAGGAGCTGGATGTTGTAGGAAACTCGCTGTAATTAACAACGCACAACAAATTTAACAGATATGTTTCAGCTGATCATTCCGCACTAGTTCTTCTTGGGACACAGTGTACACTTTCAATCATAAGACACATAATTACCTTTGTTTTATAGAATGTCCCCCTCTTGTATATTTGAATATTTTAGATCTACTTCGTTTGCTTAATTTCCTTGTGACGGTTCACCAATCACATGCATGTTTATCCACTGTGCCTCATTTTCTCTGTCACTCTTCACTTCTTTTCACATATTTTGTTCGTTTCTTTTCTTTCTAAGACTGTCCTTCACATCTCTCTCAGCAATATTTATTTTGATTTCTGAAGATTCTGGGTTTTTGAACCGATTTTTCAAAAAGGTTTTGAAATGATTTTTCTTCTCTTCCACGTTTTCCCTGGCGCTCTTTCAACTCACATTATTTCTTCCTGTTGCTTTATCATGTCTTCCTTGATCCTTATATCTCTTCTTTGAGCTCTGAGTTTCACAGATGCCATTAAAAATTCTTTGACTCTGTGGATAAATGTTTGTTTGTACTGTTGTTTGCTAAGTAATTCTTCTGATGTATCTTCTCTCCGTCTGGCTTTTGCTTGGCACGTTTCTTTCTTCCTTCTCTCTAGTTAATTATCCATGCCTTGGCTCTTTTCTGATTATGACTTATCTCTACATGGGAGCAGGTTTTTTTTTTCTTTCTTTCTGGGTCAAGCATTTGCTTAAAAAGTGAATGAGGAGGACATTAAACAGGACATGAGGCACTTTCCCTTCACCTCTGGAGTGGGTCTCTGTTAAGAGCTCATTTTCTCCCTCTCACCAAGAAAGACTACAAATTTCGTGTGTGTTTTTATTTCGGGTGGAGATTGGTGTGTATTTCATTTCAGCAGACGGTGACTGGTACCTCTCTATCTGCCAGACCGACCACTGGCTTTCCATAAAGATAACGTGTCTATGTAGCATACGTTTTTGCCCCAGCCCCCCCTGCCAACTCTCTATCATGGAATGGGACTTGGGGATGCTCCCAGTGTCCCAACATTCTCCCACATGCAGACACTCCAGCACATCTGTCTTGCCCCTGACCCATACATTTGGGAATGGAAACACACAAAGGAAGATAGGGGCAAGCAAAGGGAAGATGGAGCCGTCCTCTATAAATTCTACATATGACCTAGAGCCGTGATATCTGAAATCTACAGAATTAACCATCTGGAAGGCTTCTTAAAATTCTCAACATGTCCCTGTGTCATAGGCATCAACTGCCTTAACCAGACAGAGAGGCCCCATCTCTCCAGTGGGTGACCAGACGGGGGAGATACTGATAAAGGCTGCTTAAGATGCTGAGACCTCATCCTCTTCAAAACATCCATGGGCTTCAAGGACCTGGGCCATGTCCTAAGGAGATGAAGACAAAAAGCGGTACCACAGCCACCTGCCTGTCCAGCTCACTATCGTGCAGCAGAGAAGACCAGACCGGCTTACCAATGCAGGGTCCTGGGGGCCATGCAGAGGCTGCCGTGGGGATGTGAGAGCCTTGGATGAACAGGGACTCCATTCATCGGTGCAGAGTCTGGATGCGTGACCCGCTTCCTCTTGGTTGGACTGGCCTGGGCTTGAACCCCTCCTTCTTGCCCTTTCTGCTCTTTTCCCATTTAACTCATTGGTTCTTCAGCCAAACCTGGTGCCTGGGCTACCATTTCTGCCTGGCTAGTCACCCATCTCTTTGTGGGTGAGCCGTGTGCCCCCTATGGGAGAAGCCCATTCCCACTGCAGTGCACGAGGAGCTCACCGGAGACTAGTGGGCTGATGGGGTGCTTGCTTGCATCTTGATTCCTGGAGCCTGGGAAGTCCCACGCTCAGATATCAGGTCAGGTCCCACGACGTGGTATGCGGTACGTTCATGCTCAGGTGTCTAAGACGCCGTGATTAGCAGTGAAGAAGGCTTGAAATCACGCCCGAGAATGAATTCCTGGATTCCTCTACTTTGGCTCCGAGGTGCCCCTGTGCACCTGTTTTTAGTGCATCTCATTTTGTAGGGATCTAAGGCAGATTGAAACCTTAAACAGGGATGCAAACAGCTCTAAGGTAAGAAGGAGGAAAAGAGGGAAAAAGATCATCACAGGGCTCAGAAAAGAGGAGGGGGGAGGCAGAGGGGAGTCAGAGGGAGGGAGAAACAAGGCAAAGAGATTGAAATGGGATGGTGTCAGGGGGTGAGAAGAGGAAGAGATGCTGGGGGTAGAGGTGGAGCTGGAAGGGTCTGTGGAGAGAAGGCAGGAGAGAAAGGAAGAGCAGGGACCCCCTGGGCGGGCCTGAGCTGACCCTGATCATCTGGTGAAGAAGCTGTCAGCTTTCATCATGTCTCTAGTAATAGCCATCACCCCTGGAGCCATTTCCAACAAGGCTTTTCTGTTTTGAGAAACCAGCGAGTGTGGTTTTGTTTTCCAACCTTGGGATATAAATTTTCAAGTGCAGATTTATTTTCTCAAGGAAGTTCGAAGGTTTGCCCATCTAAGAAAGATCAAAGAGGTTTTGTTTTGTTTTGTTTTGTTTTTGGGGGCCTTGGTGCTGGCAGTTATTATACAAACTATGGTCAAAAAATTCCCTTGAGTCTCAAGGGCCGTGAGGATACCTCACATTTACTCTCTGCGAGAGGAGGTCTGACTCATCCTATAATGCCTGTAGGCTACCTTCATAAGGCAGCATTTAATTTTAGGTGTTCAGGCCCTTTAGATATAAATTACATTCAGAATTTGGGAAACAAGTACGTCTTAACTGCGTCACAGCAATGGAGATGGACAGAACCGTAAGAAGGCTTTGGGGAATCAACCTGTTGACGGCACCTGCCCTGGGTCCTCAGAAGCCCCTCCGAGCGGTGCCAGGTCTACAAGGAGCACAGAGGTGCCACCTGTTCCCACAGGTGGGGTGGGAGCTGCGGGTGAGAATTCTCACAGTGAGCTGGCAAGTCAGGATTTTCTAAGCATGCGCAGATTCATCACTCAGAACGAAAGAAATCCTAGCATTTCAGAGGGTTTTTTTTTTTTTTCCCTCTAAATAAGAAATGCAGATGCTGAGGTGGAAAAACAGGGAGCTGGGGAGACATGTTGTGTTTTTCCCCTCAGGCTGCAGGGCGTCTCCGTGTAGGAAACAGAAATAAATACAGCAGAGAACACTTTCTACTAATTCCTTTCAATTTCTGGAAGTGCCTTGGCAACACACACATTTGTCAAATGCGAGGAGAGTTTTTGGGTTTAGGAACCAATGCTCAGTTTTAATTAAACCTGTCCGCTCTAGATAAGCAACGACATAATTGCCATAAATAACATCATATTTCTTTTCAAATGCCATTGTTGGGATTTTTTGTCACTGCTGTTCGAAGGGAGTCTGCCCATTTAAAAAATAAAACAAACGAGTGCTGGCATCTGTAGTTCAGTCTCTGTAAAGCACAGCTGATAACACTAATGTGGTTTAGATAATAGTTAACATTTATTGTTTCAATATGTACTGTTTAAACGTAACTATATTCGTAAGGTTGGAAGGAAATACGGAAACAAAGAAATAATCGGCAGGAGCCTGAAATCACGTTGAGAAGACAAAGCAGTGATTAATTAATTGGTTAATTAATCAATTCTTTTGTTTATATTTACTGAATGTTTACTGCCAGACACCGTGGTAAGTAATGCAAAAATAGACTTGATCTTTGACCTCGTGAAGGCTTCAGTCTAACGCCAGAGACAGGAATCAAATAACCACAGGCACGGATATGAAATTAAACTGTGAGAAGTGCCTTGCCATGTGTTACGAGAGTATAAATTTGCAATGACTGCCTCATATTTGTATGAGGGTTTGTAAAGCATTATGGCCTGAGGGTAGTGTTTTAGCAGTTTCAGATGTGTCCAGACTAAGACGTGGTGAGTTAATTCCTTTGATTAAAAAAACCCATTTATTATTAAAAATAATACATATGAGATTAGACGTCTGACGGCTCATTTGAAAAGCTGGGGTCTGCATTTGGAACAAAGGTTTGGAAGTAAGAGGGGTCAGCACGCAGCAAAGGATCAGGTCACAGAACAAGAGGACAAGAGCTGCGAAGTGTTATGCAGGAAAGGAGAAAGAACTCACACTCGATGGGGTCAGACTGTGTGGAGCCTTGAGTGCCAGACTCAAAGCTTTGTGCACAAACTCTAAAGGTTGGGGGTTCCCCAAACTTGCTGATCTCACATCACCTGGATAATTTTTTTAAAATACAGATGCCCAGGTTTCAAGTTAACCCAGTCATTCTCACACTGGGGCAATTTTGCACCAGAAGACACTTGGGAATTGCTTAAAATTGAGTATATTCATAGCAAATTTGAGGTACAAGAGGGCCAACAGATCCGGAAACAACGTCCATAGAAAAGATAGTTTAGGGGCTTCCCTGGTGGCGCAGTGATTAAGAATCCACCTGCCAAGGCAGGGGACACGGGTTCGAGCCCTGGTCCGGGAAGATCCCACGTGCCGCGGAGCAGCTAAGCCCGTGCGCCACAACGACTGAGCCTGCGCTCTAGAGTCCGCGAGCCACAACTACTGAGCTAGTGTGCTACAACTACTGAGCCTGCACGCCTAGAGCCCATGCTCTGCAACAAGAGAAGCCACCGCAATGAGAAGCCCGCGTACCGCAACGAAGAGTAGCCCCTGCTCACCACAACTAGAGAAAGCCCGCGCGCAGCAATGAAGACCCAATGCGGCCAAAAATAAATAAATAAAATAATTTTTTTTTAAAAAAAAGAAAAGATAGTTTATTACTCACAGTTCCCAAGAGGAGGGGGCATGCCATGCTGGGAGGGCCACTCAGGGAAGCACCAGGGTCAACCATGAGCCAAAGGGAGAAGGGGGACGCATGGACACGAGACTTTATTGGGGTTTCCATGGGAAGGAACAGGTGAGGCAGGGTAAGCAGGTTTAGAATTGGCTAGCATGAATCATTTCAGCAGGCTCTGGGGCAAGGGGTGTCCCTAGTTGTCTAGTACCTGGTTCTGGAATGCTTAGAGCAGGTGGATAGTGGCCTGAAGTGTGGGAATTCCATAAAAGAGGCAGTTGGAGTGTGGGCTCTGGTTTGGTGGAGTTGTAACTGAAAAGCACACTTGTGGGTGAGTTGTTTATTATTTCTAAGAATTGGTTAACCCTGCAAGGAGCAATCCTTCTAGAGTTAAGCAAGACCCCAGATGACAAAGCATCAGGACTACAGAAAGTAAAAGATATGGTTAATACAGCAGTGTCTGGAAACAGTTTTGCTTCTTACACCTGGGGAGAGGGTGGCTGCTACTGGCATCTACCGAGGGGAGGCCAGCAGCGCTGCTAAACATCCCACGATGCACAGGACAGTCCTCGCGACTGGGAGCTGTGCAGCCCCCAGTGTCAACAGTTCCAAGGTCAAGACCCCTCGGAAAACTGAAGAGTCCTCAAGGCCAACCCTGGAATCTCTTCATATAATTCTGAAACTCCCAAGGGGATTCAGAAACTTGTGATTTGAGAACCACTGGGAAAGGTAGTGGGAAGCAATGAAGGGTTCTGAGCAGGGGAAAAGTTTGAGGAAAAAACCAGATGTGTCTATTCAGTAAATAGAGAAAAACATGGATGGGAAAGAGTCACATCGACTTCAGGTGATGTTTGCAGTACCAGCTCTGAAGTTGGAAAAAAAGGGAATGGGATTGGTAGCGGGGACAAAGGCAGCTTCAACTGTATCTTTAAAATTTTACCTCTTCATACAGCCACGATGGAAGATAGTACGGAGGTTCCTCAAAAAACTAAAAGTAGAGTTGCCATATGATCCCGCAATCCCACTCCTGGTCATATATCCAGACAAAACTCTAATTCAAAAAGATACCTGTACCCCTATGTTCACAGCAGCACTATTCACAATAGCCAAGACATGGAAACAACCTAAATGTCCATCGACAGATGAAGGGATAAAGAAGATGTGGTGTATATACAATGGAATACTACTCAGCCATAAAAAAGAATAAAATAATTCCATTTGCAGCAACATGGATGGACCTAGAGATGATCATAATAAATGAAGTCAGAAAGAGAAAGGCAAATACCATATGATATTGCTTATATGTGGAATATAAAATATGACACAAATGAACTTATCTATGAAACAGAACAGGACACACAGATGTAAAGAACAGACTTGTGGTTGCCAGGGGGGAGGAGGGGGAGGGGAGGGATGGATTGGGAGTCTGGAGTTAGCAGATGCAAACTCTTATATATAGGATGGATAAACAATAAGGTCCTACCGTAGAGCACAGGGAGCTAGATTCAATAAACCATAATGGGGGCTTCCCTGGTGGCGCAGTGGTTGAGAATCCGCCTGCCGAGGCCGGGGACACGGGTTCGCGCCCCGGTCCGGGAGGATCCCACGTGCCGCGGAGCGGCTGGGCCCGTGAGCCACGGCCGCTGAGCCTGCGCGTCCGGAGCCTGTGCTCCGCAACGGGAGAGGCCGCAGCAGTGAGAGGCCCGCGTACCGCAAAAAAAAAAAAAAAAAAAAAAAAAACCATAATGGGAAAGAATATGAAAAAGAATGTATATATATATATATATGCATAACTGAATCACTTTGCTATACAGCAGAAATTAACACACTGTAAATCAACTATACTTCAATTAATTATTTACAGTAGCCAAGGTATGGAAACAACCTAAGTGTTGGTTGACAGGTGAAGGGATAAAGAAGATGTGGTGTATATACAATGGAATACTACTCAGCCATAAAAAAGAATAAAATAATTCCATTTGCAGCAACATGGATGGACCTAGAGATGATCATAATAAATGAAGTCAGAAAGAGAAAGGCAAATACCATATGATATTGCTTATATGTGGAATATAAAATATGACACAAATGAACTTATCTATGAAACAGAACAGGACACACAGATGTAAAGAACAGACTTGTGGTTGCCAGGGGGGAGGAGGGGGAGGGGAGGGATGGATTGGGAGTCTGGAGTTAGCAGATGCAAACTCTTATATATAGGATGGATAAACAATAAGGTCCTACCGTAGAGCACAGGGAGCTAGATTCAATAAACCATAATGGGGGCTTCCCTGGTGGCGCAGTGGTTGAGAATCCGCCTGCCGAGGCCGGGGACACGGGTTCGCGCCCCGGTCCGGGAGGATCCCACGTGCCGCGGAGCGGCTGGGCCCGTGAGCCACGGCCGCTGAGCCTGCGCGTCCGGAGCCTGTGCTCCGCAACGGGAGAGGCCGCAGCAGTGAGAGGCCCGCGTACCGCAAAAAAAAAAAAAAAAAAAAAAAAACCATAATGGGAAAGAATATGAAAAAGAATGTATATATATATATATATGCATAACTGAATCACTTTGCTATACAGCAGAAATTAACACACTGTAAATCAACTATACGCCATTAAAAAAATAAATAAAAATTTACCTCTTCATTAATGAAATCTAAAGCAGATGTGCAAAAATGTTCGCACTGAATAAATCGGGGATTGGGTCCATGGTTAATTGTTAAATTATTTTCAGTACCTTTTTCTGAATCTTTGAAAATTACTATAGTTAACAATTCTAAAAGTCATGCATACAGGGTATCTTGACTTGATGTAACAGGTGAGCTAAAAAAAAGTTGAAGGACCGACTGGTGAAAGGAAAACATACTTTTTTCATGAGGAAACTCACGCCATCTTTCAACAGTTCACACTCGAAGAAAGATACTGTGGTTTTTCGGCATTTCAATATTTGAAGAGGGCTAGAATTGCCCCCAACCGGATATTGCCCACCTGAGTCCTCGGCTTTTCATGTTCATCTTCATGATGCTTCTCAAATGCCTGGCAGTTCCTTGAGGCAGGAACCATGGCTCACTTTTCTTGTAACAATATCACTTAGCCCGGTACTTAGCACACGGAAGACACACAACACGTGTCACTGAATAGCTAATGACTTTGTAGGGTTTTTTCCGCCCCCCTCTAATGTGGTAGAACTGCAGCCTGGGGTCTTGGATATTTTACCTAAGAAATGAGATGTTCTGGTGACTTTTCTCCCTGAAAATGTTGCACCCCACCAGAAGGCAACATGTCTCCATATTCCCACTATGAGAGATCCCATTGAGTTGACTGTGACATTTTACACAAGAGATGTTTATTATGAAGGAACTAACCATCTGCCATTTAATCACACCCTATTGAGAGACACCCCTTATACCACCATCATTCTTCTCATATGACATAATGTATGAAAAGTGCTTCACTAATATTTATATGAGTCCAAGGTGGCACTTGTGATTTTACTTTCATGACAGACATCAAAGCACTGACTGTGGTTGGAATTTCACATGTTGTCTGAAGGATGATTGGATCTGTGTCTGCCTGCTGGAATATAAGCTGCTTGAGGTCAGGCCAAGTACATTTTGCGCACAATAACATCCATAGAGCTTATCACAGTGCCTGATACAATTGTTCGAGAGAAAGTAAAGTGAACAAACAAGGAAAGAGCAGAGGGCATCGAAAAAAATAGAAAGTATGAAACAAGATGTCAAGAATAATGCCTAAATAAAACATGTGACCATAAAAGCAAATAGGCCATCCTCTTTAATTACAATTCTTAAATCATCATTTTCTTTTAAAAATTCAATGCATGCTGTTCAATGCTATTATTAGTTGGTATTTCATGAGCATTTTCTTTTTTTAAAAAAAATAAATTTATTTATTTTTGGCTGCGTTGGGTCTTCGTTGTTGTGTGCGGGCTTCTCATTCGGTGGCTTCTCTTGCTGCAGAGCATGGGCTCTAGGTGCGCGGGCTTCAGGAGTTGTGGCATGTGGGCTTCAGTAGTTGTGGCTTGAGGGGTCTAGAGTGCAGGCTCAGTAGTTGTGGCGCACGGGCTTAGGTGCTCCATGGCATGTGGGATCTTCCCGGGCCACAGCTCGAACCCGTGACCCCTGCATTGGCAGGCAGATTCTTAACCACTGAGCCACCAGGTAAGTCCCATGAGCATTTTCTATGTGCCAAACACTACACTAATGATTTTAATTGTATTATCTCACTGAATCCTTAAAACAGCTATAAGAAGTAGGTATTACTAGCTTGTTTCTTTAAAGGCAACACATCTTAACTAAAATTACTCAGAACAGCTAAGAGTAAAACTGATAAAGATTTACCCAAACTGACAAAGATGAGTGCAAATATTTATACTGAAGTAAAATGAAAGATGCAATACTTTACGCAGAAAAATAGGAATCGTATTATGTCCTATTATATTTCAAAAAGTATACTCCACCATGAAAATACGGTTCATACACACAACTGAAAACATCACATCAAAGCATACAAAGAATATCAATTAAAAATACAATGAGAAAGAAATAGAAACACAATAATATGCTTTACTATATCATTCTTGGTCATTAATAGCTGCAGGAAGTCACAAATAATTAATATTATAATGACTTTAATATGAAAACTAATAATATGATAGATACCAAATTTGAGCCCTAAATAATGGAATCCACTTTATTTTAAAATGCTCATGACATATTAATACAAACTGATTCACATATTTATTTACAAAATCAAAACCCTTACAAAACCTTAGTATGTCTATCCCTCAGGGCAGAAATCTTACGATAGCATCATCTAAACATACTATGGTAAAAACAAAAAAAACAGAGGAAACCTACTCTATAAATGACTAATGCCAGTTTAAATAAAACAAATCCAATCTCATTAAATTAAGATAAAATACTATGTAAATAGCTTTTGTACTTTTGAGGGGAAAAACTATAACTCTGAACTACAATCATCCCTCCGTATCCATGGGGGA
This sequence comes from Physeter macrocephalus, assembly GCF_002837175.3. Taxonomy (NCBI): domain Eukaryota; kingdom Metazoa; phylum Chordata; class Mammalia; order Artiodactyla; family Physeteridae; genus Physeter; species Physeter macrocephalus. The sequence continues at coordinate 85,758,614 of NC_041227.1, forward strand.
TTGGATCCAGGACCCTCTGTGGATACCAAAATCCATGGATGCTCAAGTCTCCTAGTCAGCCCTCTGTATCCATATCTATGGTTCTGCATCCTCGGATTCAACCAACCGTGAATCAGGAAGAATATAGTATCTGTCGAAAACATCCATGTATAAGTGGACCCATGCAGTTCAAACCTGCGTTGTTCAAGGGTCAATTTTACTTTGAAAATGTTGATAGGAAGCCTGCCTATAAAGGACCATGGAATGCTGCCAGAGTGACACGCAGGGGCATTTGCACGGTCTTAAATATGTTCATTGCCATTCAAGAAAAGATGAATACAAAATAATTAAGCATTCAACTAAGATATGCGAAAAGAATAGCAAAATAAGCTTTAGGGAAGTAGAAAGGAGAAAGTAATGAGGAAAGAAGCAAAAATTCATTAGGAAATAGGGAAAAAATTAGAATTTATTTTAAAGGTCTGATATTTGGACCTTGTTAGTATTGTGACTGAGCCAATCATGTAGACAAACTACACATCTAATTTCAAAAAGGAGAGAGAAAATGTAAATGTACAAAATTAGTTACAAGGCAATGATGCTGTGGACAGGAGAGAGTTTAAAAGCGTCGTAAGAGAATACTATTTACTGCTTTAGGCTCGTCAGTTTGAAAATCTCAATGAAATGGACGATTTTCTAGGAAAATAGAGATGACAGAAATGGACTGAGGATGAAGCAGACACCTGAATAGGAAAGAATAACCAGGGAAGGACTTCCCTGGTGGCGTAGTGGTTAAGAAACCGCCTGCAATGCCGGGGACGTGGGTTCAAGCCTTGGTCCCGGAAGATCCCACGTGCCACGGAGCAACTAAGCCCGCAGCACGCCACAACTACTGAGCCCCCATGCCACAACTAGTGAAGCCCGCATGCCTAGAGCCCATGCTCCGCATCAAGAGAAGTCACCCAATGAGAAGCCTGTGCACCGCAACTAGAGAAAGCCTGCGTGCAGCAACAAAGACCCAACGCAGCCAAAAATAATAATAATAATAAATAAATAAATCTTAAAAAAAAAAAAGAATAACCAGGGAAGAAATTGGAAGTGTTGTCAAAGGCTTACCTCCAAAAAAGGCGCTTGACTCACATGTTTTTATGAACAATTTTTTCCAACTTTTAAGAACAGATAATTCTCGGACTCTGTAAACTGACAGGACAGAAGAAGATCCAAAGCTTCCTAATTAGTTTCATAAAGCTATCTTAACCCTGGTTCTAAAACTTGACAACCACAGCACAAGAGAAGAAAAATACAAGCTATGCACCCATTGTACAATCAGAGAGAAAATATTAGGAATGTGAATCTGACCTCAAAAAATAATGTTCTGCAGCCAAGTTGCACTTTTTTCCTAAAGAATGAAAGGATGTGTTAATTTTAGGAAAGCTACTATTAAAATATATTACATAAACAGGCCAGAGGAGGGGAAAATCTTCTAAGCACCATAAGAAAAAATGTATTCGATAAAATCAAATACCAATATTAGCAAATCAAAAAACATAATTTTTGACATAAGGAAAAAGGATATATTTTAACCCAGTGAAGATTACACGCAATGATGTAACACCACAGGAGTTTTCATTGGAATCAGGTACACATCTGCCATCACCACAATTATCTCTTTTTTTAAACTGAAGTGTAGTTGATTTACAATGTCTTGCCAATTGCTATACAGCAAAGTGACTCAGTTATACACATATAGACATTCTTTTCCATTATTGTTTATCACAGGATATTGAATATAGTTCCCTGTGCTATACAGTAGGACCTTGTTGTCTATCCATTCTCTATATAGTAGTTTGCATCTACCAACCCCAAACTCCCAGTCCATCTCTCTCCCTCCCCACCACCACCACAATTACACAGTATTTTCTGGAAGTTCTATCCAAAGCAATAAAACAAACGACTGAAAAAAGAGACATCATTAGTGGCAACAAGACCAACTTGTCATTTCCAGATGACGAATGATTGTTCTCCTTGGAAAATCAAGAGCATCTACTAAAAATCTACTCAAACTAATAAATTACACAGAACGTTGGCTAAAACAAAATAAAGAAGCACCAACTACCACTACCACAAAGCCTCAATGACTCTTTTAAACGTTTCAAAAAGCCAAGTAGCATGTTTTTTAAAAAAGAGACTTATTCAAATGAATAAAAAATACACAAAATAGCAAGGAATAAATTAAAAAAGAAACTTTCAGGGTCTATGTGAAAAAATACTACAAAATTTTATCAAGATATATTAAAGAAACAAAAGTAAAATAAATTTTATTCCTAGAAGGAAAGATATTATTTTATAAATGTAAGTCTTTCCCCAAATAATAGGTAAGTTTAAGGTATTTCCAATAAACTTCACCATGATGCTATTTTGTAAGTTGAAAAGGTGATTCTGAAGATTATTCAAAAACATAAAGGAACAAGGATAGGCAATTTTATTTAAAAGAGGAGCAATGCAGGGACATTGCTAAACTGTTTATAAAATTACAGTCATCAGAACAATGTGGTAATATCATAGGATAAAGAGAGCCATGGAACAGAACAGAAAGCCCAAAAAAGTATATGATAGAAGTACACTTCCAAGTAATTGGAGAAATGATGCATTAATTAGTAAATGTTACTAGAAAACTTGGTTATTAGTTTTAAAGATCAGTTATATCCCTAATAGCAAAATAACACTAATAAAAACTTTTCCAAATAGATCAGATATTTGAATAAAACATAAAATCATAACAGAGCTAAAAGAAAATATGAATGTTTAAGACAGAAGCAATTCTTAACTAAAAATATTTAAAGTAAGGAACAATAGTTTGGGTATATAGAAGTTAAAGACATCCAAACCTTTATAAAATTACATGGCACTACACAGGGAATAACAGAATATTTACGATAAGCAAAGGATTAATATCCTCAACATGTACATCCCCTCTCCCTCTCCCTCCATATACATATATACGTATATATTATGTGTGTGTGTATATATATATGTATATAATAAAAAATTTTCCAAATAGATCAGATATTTGAATAAAACATAAAATCATAACGGAGCTAAAAGAAAATATGAAAGTTTAAGACAGAAGCAATTCTTAACTAAAAATATTTAAAGTAAGGAACAATAGTTTGGGTATATAGAAGTTAAAGACATCCAAACCTTTATAAAATTACATGGCACTACACAGGGAATAACAGAATATTTACGATAACCAAAGGGTTAATATCCTCAACATGTACATCCCCTCTCCCTCTCTCTCCATATACATATATACGTATATATTATGTGTGTGTGTATATATATATGTATATATACATGTATATACCTCTATGGAGGGAGGGGGAGAGAGAGAAAAATATATATATACACACACACATATATGTATTTACACATGTCAAAGAGTAAAAGACAATCACCCTAACGTAAACATTGCCAGTTCACTAATGAGGAAAAAAGCAACTTTTTAATAAATGTTAAAAAATTCTATTATGAAAAATGTTAATAAATGTGAAAAAATTCAACCTACATAGTTATCAAAAGTACAAATGAAACAACCTATAGGTTATCACAGTACCAAAGATAAAGATATAATATTTCTCTCTCCCAATGTGTGAGATGAGAATTCAAAAGCTACCAATGGAAAACTGGTAAAACAGCAGCTCAGAGCAATTAGACAGCTGGACTGGAGACCATTTGGATTGTGACAACCCCTCCTCTTTCACTTTCTAGGTGTGAAAACTTGGCATGTTATGAGTTTTTCTGTGGTGTGATTTCCTCTTCTGAAACATGAGGAAAATAACCATCGTCACCTTAGTACTACAGGGATAAAATGATTTAGCACATCTTAAGGACTTAGAATAGTGCAGGGTATACAGTCAGTGCTGAAAAAATATAAATACTTTAAAAAATACCTTTTTATGTGTATAATCATTGATCCCATAATTTCACTCCAGTGCCCTGAGAAAATAATCAGAGATGTGTATATTGGTTTGCATGACTGAATGATTATAACAGCTTTACTTATAATGCCAAGGAACTAAAAACAACTTCAATTTTGAATGTTTAGGGAGTGGTGTAACACCTTTTGACCCATCCAAAAGTTGATAAGAGGCAGACATCAGAATTATATACTCAAAGAATACCTAAGGACATGAAGCAATGCTCGCAATACTTTGAAAAAGCTAGATAAAATATTATATGAATTTTAATTTCTAAATATATATACATATATACATATATGTTCAGAAATACTATAAGTATAGAATTAAATGTTAATTGTGTTTATCTCTGGGTTGTGAGGTTATGAACGAATTTAATCAATATTTTCCTGTAGGTTTTTTTTTTTCTTCAATTTTCCAATGTACATAAATGATTTTTATAATCTGGGGAAAATGTCACATCAGGAATATTGCCACACTGTCACTTAATCACTGATTCTCTATCGTGAACTTCCCCGCACACCTCTGCTCTGACAACTTGCGGATTCCATTTTGCTGCCATGACTGATTCCTTTCCAACCCGGGAGGCCTCCCTGAGAACAGCCAGGGACAGCTCCTTCAGGGTGCAGTTACTGCATATTCTTTGCAACGTTTTTTTCAGCCACCGTCTCCATCAGCTGCTCTACTAAAAGTGCCACCTAAGTGTCATTTAATCATTATACCCAATCCAACATACTGTTCACGTACCGCTGCCCATACGCCGGGCACCGGGGACTGCGGGTTACAATTTGGTTAAGACACAGTCCCTGCTTCCAGGAGCGGCAAACACGTAGGAAAGACCTGCCCAAAGTTTCATTCAATGTCACATCACCGTTTTACAAAGATCACCCCATGTTATCTACCTCTTAACTGATAACCTCAGCTTCTGCAGCACCAAGGTTGCCAAATTTAGCAACTAAAAATACCGCAGGGGACAAACACTGCATGGGGCACACTTAAACAGTTATTCACATTTATGTGAAATTCAAGTTTAACAGGGCGTCCTGTATTTCATCTGGCAACTTGCTGGATTCTCATATCTAATCAGCAGAGTCTAAATTCGAACCTAATCTCTTGCTTTTAGTCTGACTGCCCTAAGAAACTGCCGCATTTGGGGTCTCATTTGCTTCTGCGTTTGTGTGTGTGAATATTTCAGTGAGCTTGGCGCAGTTGAATTCTTGCTTTGCTTCTGGAGTGGTGTCAGGCGTCACCTCGGGTAAATGGCCCTCTGTGAATTCGTGGGGTGACCCCGGGGGCCCTCAGAGCGCTCACATGTGGATGCACGTCAGAGAGAGCGCTGCGCTGCCCTGGGCCCCCCCCCCCCCGCCCCGGAGACGGGCAGCACACCTCCCTGCTTCTGCTGGAAGAGCTCTTCACCCCGACGGCCGTGTTGCGAACCCCACGGACAGCCGTGCTGTGCCTGCAGACGCATTTGGTCTCCGTCCGACTCTGCAGGCACGCGGTCTGACAAGATGCTCAAGGGCGTCAGGGGGAGCATGGCCCGAACCCACACCCGCTCCACAGCCCGCCGCTGGAACGAACAAAGAAAGGCTTCGCGCCCAGCTGGGGCCTGGTTCCTGCCACAGGGCTTTGCCCTCCAGCGTTCCCGGCTGGCCTCCGGCAGCGGCGAGACGCTTATCCCAGGGCTCTAGGACCAACTGCTTCAGGATGCAAGGGGCCTGAGGTGGGGTTAGGGCCCCCACCCCCGCCGTCTAGGAAGCCCCCGCTCGAGTGGCAGACTCGGTTCTGAGGAACGGCTTTGCAGGCGTCTGCTGAGTCCGCACCGGCTGCTGCATCCCACGCCAGGCTGCGGGGGTACAAACTGAGCAATCCGCACGGCCGCCTGTTCCACTCAGCCCGTGGCCGGAGGAAACGTCATCGCGAAGCCTCAGATTTAGCTGGTCCCAGGGAGGGTAGCCAGCGTGTGGGCAGAAATTGTCCCCTCCCTTTGTAACGCTCAGGAAGCATGAGATCCCGTATGTACCAGACGACCCCAATATTCAGAGAGGTCTGGAGGTTATGCAGGAAAAGCCACGCCTCTTAAACTGCTTTGGCTTTGTGCCTAGAGCGTAGACACACAGGGCACGGGGGCGGCGGGGGCGATTTCATCACCCTTGCACGTTTCTCATCATCCATCTCCTGTACTGAAATCTGCCAGCGAGGAGCCCGCCCTCCTCACTCTGCTGTTCTCTGTAGTCTCCGGTGCAGCAGGCAGACAGACGGATACAGGTGTGTCTGACACAGGGGGGAGTCGGAAGGTCTTGGTTGCACCTTTTCAAGCCCTCCGCCAGTGACAGCCTTGGCATCCGTTTCCTGGCTGCCTGGCTGGCCTGCCAGGCTTCTGGGCTGGGAAAGTAGCATTTCGGGGTCACCCGAGAGGAAGGAGCGTAGAGCCGGTGGTCTGGGGCCAACCTGGCGTGCGGGTGCAGGGCCTGCTCACCGGGAGCGATGCGCGGCCACCTGCCCGTCAGTCTCCCCGCCTCCGCCCCTCCTTCCGGCGGCAGTGGAGGGGGTGTTTAAGTGTCTGCTATGCCTCCACAGACAGGGGGTGGGGGGCTCCCGGCCCTGCTCTGTCTCGGCTGCTGTTATCACCTTCGCATTCAAGTCCTATCAGGCGGGGCCTGTGCCTCTGAGACTGGTGTGCTCTCTCCAGGGCGTGGGCGCCGGTCCAGGACACCTCTGTGGCTGCGCTACAAGAGGCAGCAAGGCTCCTGGTCAGTACGGCCCCTCTGTCTGTCCCTGCCTGTCTGTCTGAGGCCGGGGTTGGTGAGCAGCAAGACCAAGGGGTGTCCAGGCTGAGGAGGGCGGTGGACCGGGTCTCGCTAGAATTTCAGAAGCCGAGCTTTGAGAGATTGAGAAAACAGCCGAATAAAACCCCTGAACCTATGGAGAGCTCTGTGTTCATTAAAAGAGGGTTGATTCTGGTCCTACAAAAACAAATAGCTCCTCCAGGCTGGGGCTCTTTCGTGTTATTGTTCAGTGCCAGGATACTGCGACTTTTTGAGAAACGAATTCTTTTAAGACCAGCCCCAGGGGGTGTGGCTGACTTCAGCTGCAAACATAAATTTAAGGCGACGGAGCCCTTAGAAGATTTATGGTCTGGCTTTTTGCAGTTCCTTAAGATGCTGCACCGAGTAAGCAATAGGGTCGGATGGGAGTTGTACGGACCTCGAAACCGACTTCAGCTGCTCTGACTTGATCGCACACCGAACAAAGGAACACATCTTTGTTCGTGGGGCTCCAAAAGAAGTTCACTACTTTGAGGTTAACACCTTACTAAGTTATCTTTCTCTCTCCCTCCCTCTCATTCCATGATTTCATAAGCATCTTCCTTGTGTTGTACTGGGCAGCAGGATACAAAGAGAAATAAGCTATGCCATCAATCAACCCTAGAGAAGCTTGTGACGGGAGACAGACTCACAGTCACCTGTGCGGAGTGAAGCATTAGAAATGGGGGGTTGATACCACATCTGGGGAGCAGCGGCACTTCTGGTGGCTTAGTGGCACTTCTGGTGGTTTAGCGGCACTTCTGGTGGCTTAGTGGTCCAAACGGACATGAAGCCCCTTCCTTTAATATAAGCAATAGGAATGCTTCATAAAATAGAAAAAGATATTTTTAATACATAGAAGAAGTGATAAGAAAGGAAAAAAAAAAGAAAAAGAAAGAAAAAGGAAAAAATTAAAATCCAAGTGGTAAGAGTAACCGGAAACCCCAGGTCCACATGCAGACCAGGAATTTAATGCCCAGGTGGAAAAAGGGGGCACACGTTTTCACACAGAGGAGACAAAAGAGGCAGAACTAGGACCCTAGAGGCCCGTGTCTCTGGGAGCGCCCTGTGGTCTAGGAGGGGCTCGCTGGCCCAGGGAGGTGGGGAGGAGGCTGGCCTTCAGTGGGATGCCTTGGATGGGAAAACTAAAAATTCTCCTCTAAGAAGCTGGCTGCCCTGCCCCACATACAGGTGCAAGGTCCAAATTTACAAAACCTGTGCAGAAAGTACAAACTTGCAACCTGAAAACTGAACATAGAAACTGGTTCAGCGCCTCTGAATAATTTAGGACCTGGGGACCTCCTACTCCCTGTCCTGGACTCACTGCAGGCTTCGGCTTAGAGTCCGCCTGCTATTTAAGTTCTGCAGGAGTTGTAGGTGACTTCGACGTCCACGTGGAGGGCTGACCCAATACCCCGCAACCTTCTCTGTGACCCTGTCATCCTCAGGCCAGTGAGGCGCCCACGGGCGTGGCTGCCCCCCGCTACAGCTCTGGCATCGTGGATTCAGGCTTCGCTCACCAACGGTGACCCCTCCCCTTAGAGCCTGTTTAGCTCCGTCACTCCCAGGACATCAGCTCTGTCCTCCCCAGACCCCTTCCCCTCTACCAGCCTCCTTGTGTGTGTATGTGACTATTTGAGGGAGAAAGGATATTACTTTATTGATGTAAGTACAATATAGTATATATTGCAATGTAGTAGGAAATAAATTCTTGAAACGTGATCATGTTTGACTAATTCTGAATATTAAAGATGGTTAAAGAACCTGGGGGGAATTTTACTTTAATAAACAGAAAACAGTCACATAGTGATTTCTATTTTTGTAAATAAAGGGATGGTATTATGCCTAGGGTTTGTTTTCTTCTTAGAAAACCCTAGGAATCAACACTTTTTTTTTTTGAAAAGGGCTATTTTTCATAGGGAACTCTACTCAATAGTCTGTAATGACCTACATGGGAAAAGAATCCAATAAAGAGTGGATATATGTATAACGGATTCACTTTGCTGTACAGCAGAAACTAACACAACATTGTAAATCAACTATACTCCAATAAAAATTAATTTTAAAAAAGTTTAGGGCTTCCCTGGTGGCGCAGTGGTTTAGAATCCGCTTGCCATTGCAGGGGACGTGGGTTCAAGCCCTGGTCCGGGAAGATCCCACATGCCGCGGAGCAACTAAGCCCGTGAGCCACAATTACTGAGCCTGCGCTCTAGAGCCCGTGAGCCACAACTACTGAGCCTGTGCGCCACAACTACTGAAGCCCGCGCACGTAGAGCCTGTGCTGCACAAGAGAAGCCACCGCAATGAGACGCCCGTGCACCGCGATGAAGAGTAGCCCCACTCGCTGCAACCAGAGAAAGCCCGCGCGCAGCAACGGAGACCCAACGCAGCCAAAAATAAATAAATAAAATAAAATAAATAAATTTATTTTTAAAAAAAGTTTAAAAAGGGCTTTTTAAAAATATCATAGGGAGATGTCAACCAGGCAGGCAAACTGCTACAGCTCAGATAAATATGACCGAGAGATTACATGCCTGCCAACAATTAAAGTCCTGTGTGCCAGATCCCGCTAGATACATTGCGTATACTCTTTATATGTATATGTCATATACTTTGTATATAACATACATGTATTAATTTCTTGTGGCTGCTATAACAAATTACTGCAAACTTGGTGGCTTAGAACAGAAATTTATTCTCTTCCAGTTCTGGAGGCTCAACGTCTGAAGCCAGCATCACTGATCTGAAGGTGTCAGCCAGGCCACTGTCCCTCCAGAGGCTCTAGGGATAATCTGTTCCTCGCCCCTTGCAGTGTCTGGCAGCTGCCGCTATTCCTTGGCTTGCGGCTGCATCACTCCAATCTCTGTCTCTGTCTTCACACTGCAGTCCCATCTTCTGTGGTGTACTCTCCCTCTCCCTTCTACTTCTAAGGATACATGTGATGGCATTTAGGGTCCCATAAGATAATCCAGAATAATCTCCCCATCTCAAAAATCCTTAATGCAGTCACACCTGCAGAGTCCTTTTTTGTCACATAAAGTAACATTCACAGATTCCAGGGATTAGGATGCGGATATCTCGGCGGGCACGGGGGCACTGTTCAGCCTGTTGCACCCTATAATGTGAAATAATTCAAGATAGTGAAACTGAAGTCCACTTAAATACAGGTAACTTGTCCAAAGTCATACAAACTGCACTTACAGCTATGTGAGCTCAAAACCTGGCTGCATTTTCTTACCCACAAAGGCCTCAAAATACAAGGAAAAATTAAAATAAGGGGATATCAAAAAATCTACAAAGAATAAATGCTGGAGAGGGTGTGGAGAAAAGGGAACCAACCCTCTTGCACTGCTGGTGGGAAGGTAAATTGATACAGCCACTATGGAGAACAGTATGGAGGGTCCTTAAAAAACTAAAAGTAGAACTACCATACGACCCAGCAATCCCACTACTGGGCATATACTCTGAGAGAATCATAATTCAAAGAGTCATGTACCACAATGTTCACTGCAGCACTATTTACAATAGCCAGGACATGGAACCAACCTAAGTGTCCATCGACAGATGAATGGATAAAGAAGATGTGGCACATATGTACAATGGAATATTACTCAGCCATAAAAAGAAACGACACTGAGTTATTTGTAGTGCGGTGGATGGACCTAGAGTCTGTCATACAGAGTGAAGTAAGTCAGAAAGAGAAAAACAAATACCGTATGCTAACACATATATATGGAATCTAAAAAAAAAAAAAAAA
>NC_041227.1:85769252-85796357 GCF_002837175.3 Physeter macrocephalus
GAGGAGATATGGGGATATGTGTATACGTATAGCTGATTCACTTTGTTGTAAAGCAGAAACTAACACACCATTGTAAAGCAGTTATACTCCAATAAAGATGTTAAAAAAAAAATAAGGGGACAAATGTCACTGTTGCTTTTCTTTGCTGTCAATCATTCTTCACGTGTATTACACATATTTTAATTGCCTTGAAGAAGAAACGGAAGGTTTTGTGTGAGGCACATTCAGAAATGTCATCTTTCAGCAGCCTGCACACATAGGTCCGGCCTGCTCGTCAAAGCGGCCTCTCCCCAGATGAGTTATAGTAAATCTGTATTATCGAAGAAAAAAAAAAAAAACATCCAATTGCAGGAAGTACTTACACCATAAGATTTCCCTTTAAGGTTTCACAAACTTAGAAAATCAGTTTCACTCAGACTTAAAAAGATGGGAAGAGGAGGGAAGACTTATTTTTCTCGGTAAGAAGGTTTTCAGCGCACCTGACAATTAACAAAGTGAAGTATTTTTTTCTCTCGTCTTTAAAATCATCGGTAGGAGTATTAATCATGTAAGCGATCTCTACCCCTGTGCAACTAGTATATCTCTGTGTAGCTGTTAGTGAATTTCAGCTAATGGCTCTGCAAAAGTCTCTCTTGGTAAAATATAAGCAAATTGTGTTCCGATGAGGATGATTTTTAATTTTAATTGTTTACTGAATGCGCAGCATGTAGTAGATATTGTTCCAAGGGTTTTAAAACAATTAAATCATGAGTAGCTACTATCATTTCCATTTCGCAATTAAGGAAACTGATGAGAAGTCATGTAACTTGCCCAGGGTCACATAAATGGGAAGTGATGGGCTCGGTATTGCATTCAAGGCTATCCGACGCCAGAGAATGCACGGCGGATGACTACACTATTGAAACCCAGCACAAAACATGCACAGCATAAAGCGTAATTTATATATTGTGATAGGTAATTATTCGTATCATTTGTCCAAGGGTCTGATGACTACAGATATCCCCATATCATCAGGTTTATGCAGGTACAAAACTTCCAACGCTCTCGACGAAGTTACGTGAGAAAAAGGAAACTATACCCAACAGCATCTTTACAAACCATGAACTCTCTTTTATCTAATTTTTCTTTTTTCACTTCCTATGCTTTGATATTTGGCCATGCAGTAGATGTGTCAGAACATACTGGGGTCTCCATTTCTCAATCAGCCACCTCCTTCAGACAGCTGGGTCTAAGCGTTCCTACATACATGTAGCTCCAATCACCCATCATCTGAGACCTTGGCAGGCGTCGCTGGAGAACTTGGCCTCAGAAGGTGACATAGTTTTATAATAAAATCTATTTTTGTTGGAAAGCCGCTGGACTAGTACTCAGACCTCTTGCTTAGATGCTGACTCCCAGCTGTTAGGCGTTTTGGCTGGGGTCCCAACCTGACCTTCTGGGCTTTGCCCTCCGGAGTGAGAGCAGCTGCCAGCGCCAGTCCCCTCTTGGAGTTACCAACTTGAGTCTGTCCTGCCCTCCTCGTGAAGAACTCTTCCGAATGCCCATGTTCGATATTCAAGACGTGTTGGTTATCACCGTTTTCTCCACAAGTGGAATTTTAACATGGTCCAGCATCTAAATCCCAATACCTTGGTCTCAGGTTGACATTTCTCTAGTGGCTACTGGTGAACACCTTTTCATGTGCTTATTTCTCCCTGATATATGTCCACTTTGGTGACGTGTCTATTCAAATATTTTGACCATTTTTTAATTGGCGTGTATATTTTCTTACTACAGAGTACTGAGTGTTCTTTATATAGTGGGATACAAATTCTTTGTCGGAATGTGATTTAAAATCCAAGTCTAGGGCTTCCCCGGTTCCGCCTGCCGATGCAGGGGACGCGGGTTCGTGCCCCGGTCCGGGAAGATCCCACGTGCCGCGGAGCGGCTGGGCCCGTGAGCCGAGGCCGCTGAGCCTGCGCGTCCGGAGCCTGTGCCCCGCAGCGGGAGAGGCCACGGCAGTGAGAGGCCCGCGTACCGGGCCGCTGAGCCTGCGCGTCCGGAGCCTGTGCCCCGCAGCGGGAGAGGCCACGGCAGTGAGAGGCCCGCGTACCGCAAAAACAAAAACAAAAAAAACCAACCAACCAAACAAACAAAAAGACATAAAATCCAAGTCTATAGCATTTTTTTTTTCATTCTTTTAAACAGTGTCTTTCTCAGGGCAAGATTTTAAGTTTTGATACATTTTAATCTATCTTTTTTTGTTTGTTTTATGGAGGATGGTTGTGCTATCATATCTAAGAGCTCTCTGTCTAACCGAAGGTCGTGAAGATTTTCTTCTAAAATTTTAACTGTTTTACATTTAAATCTAGCATGCATTTCAGTTAATCTTTTATAAGGTGCGAGGCTTAGAGGTTTATCTTCTTGTATGTGAATGCCAAATTGTTCCAACACCATTTGTTGAAAAGACCATAAATGACCTAAAGTCACTCAAAATATAATAGAAAACCTGAATAGCTCCATAACTTTTAAGGAAATCGAATTAGCCATTAAAAGAAAATTTTCTAAGAAAATTCTCCAGGCCCAGATGTTTTCACTGGAAAATTTTATCAAACATGTTTGAAAGAAATAACACCAATGCTATAATCTCTCTTCCCAATTAAATTAATGAGGTCCATCATTACTGATTCTAAGACCAGACAGAAAAAGTACAAAAAGATATAAAAAACTGGAGACTAACATTCCTTATGAACTTAGATGCAAAATTCTAAATAATTTTTAAAAAGCGAATTGTATCTAATAATGTATAAAAAGAAGAATGGACCACAACTGCGTGAAGTTTATCTTGGGAATGTAAGCCTAGTTCAGTATTCAAAAAATCAATCAACGTATCCACCAAAATAGCAGTCTAAAATAGAATAAATACCATGTGATCATATCAATTCATGCAGGGAAAGAACATCTGACAAAATTCAACATCCATGCATGATCTAAACTCCCAGCAAACTCGGAAGGAAAGGGAACCTCCTCAGTCTGATAAAGAGCATCTAAATAAAACTCCTGCAACTAACATCATAATTAATGATGAAACACTTAATGCTTCCTCCCAGAAGATGTGGAGGAAAGCAAGTGATGCCCTATTTAATATCACACTGAACGTCTTAGCCAGTCCAGTAGAAAACAGTAAATAGGAACCATAGAAGCTTTGCATCGCAAATGACATAGAGACATAACGAAAGCAAAAATAACTGGCCAGTTGGAGGAAACATTCTGAATGGAAAGGAAAAATAACGAGACTATACAAGGCATACAAATGTGCTCTGATTATTATTTTTTGGGGGGGGGAAGGAAAATATTATAGTAGTCCATATTTAAGAGGCTATTGATAGAAGATGAGACTAAAGGAGGTAAATCATTTTCTGAGAGTTTCAGAAATGTAATGTAAGTTTCCATGCAATAAAAGAAAGTCTGAAGAGAAAAGGGATTAAAAAGTATCACTGATGAGAATGGGAATAAAAGCTACTTGTTTTTGATGAGTGTAAAGTAGTACGGAAGGAAAGGGTTAAGATTTCTGGTCGTTAAGATGAATGGAAAAGGTGCTTACTTGTATCTAGGAACTTGTATTTTTATATCTAGCTTTAAATCTTCTAAAATGTAATGCCATGGTAACAGTAGTGTTATGTTTTGCTGTTTAACTAAACTGAAAAGTTCTATTTTTGATAGAAAAAACAATTATTGAGAGCAAAATCAGGCTTATCTATGTTTCTCACTTAAATACTCTTAAGGGATGTTCAGCTTTTGGCACCAAAGCCATTGAATAACGTGGTTAAGACTTGTTCTTGTTTTGGTTGGAATTCTGGCTCCGTTATGGTGGTGTGACCTTGGCCAAGCTACCTAACCTCTTTGTGTTTCAGTTTCCAAAGCTGTAAAATACAGAAGACAATAATAAGACCTGTTTCACAGGTTGTTAGAGGACCTGATAGGTAACACCTGTAAGGTGCTTAGACTAGGGCTTGGCAAGAAGGAAGGATAGGTTAAGTATCATTAACTTCCACTATTATTTACCACCTGGTGATAAATTATCTGAATTGAAGACACTTTCCCTAAGGGAAAAACAATCACAAAATTAAGAAACATACATTGAAAACCCTTACTTTTAATGGGACAGTAAATATGCCATGGGTTCTATTTTTTTGTTTCTAGCAACTATGCCCGTGTACTCCAGGGAAGACAGACTTAGAAACGGGGAGAAATTAGGATGAGAATGCAGATTTTGAGGGAAACCAGGCATGGTCTGCTAGTTGAAGACAGACCTTCTTGTGCCCCAAACCTACAACCTCCCAGTTTTTTTACTTTTCTTCTAAGGTACGAAACTGAGCTAATACAGCTCCCAGACACTGATGGGCAGCTCAGGACTTCCGTGAGTTAGCTTTCTCTGTCCTCTTCCACACATTGCCTTTTATTTTCCCTTTGTGGACTCCCACTTTCCTCGGCTGCCTGGAGAAGCTTAGCCACTAGGCTTTGGGGACAAGAACTCACTCACAGCGACAGAGATGGGCTGGGTGTGCACCTTTTCTCTTTCCTTCCTGGGCACACAGCTAGATAACTCTTATAATTAAGCTTATAATTAAGGCTTGCCCTGTGGCTGGGTTCTTGAATGTGGGTCCAAGCGATCTACATACACTCTTCTCAAACTAAAAACTGCTCCATGATCTTTCTTTTTCTTCCATCAGGTGGAGGTGGAGGCCTCAGGAGCTCTGGAAGTGGAGGAGCCATGAGATGGAAGAATTCTAGGTCCCTGAGAACCTGTGTGGGGTACAGCTGTCCTCCCCCATTGACTTACTTTATCTTAATTGTGTTCAGCCACCGAGCTATTAGAGGTCTTTTTATAGAGTTGCTCTATCTCAGCTAGAGACACTCCTCTTCCCTGTCTCTCTGGGCACTTTTATTGAATATTTTCGTGCTGCAGAGTGTAATTTTCCCTTAACTAGAGGGTGAGTTCTGACACCCAGGGTTGTGCTAAAATTGGGGGTAGGTAAAGCCTTCTGCAGGGTCCAGCCCAACTTCTGGGAACTTTAACATTTTGGGCCAGAGACCCAACTCAAAATTCTCTCTTTGTTCCTACCTGCCACTTCTACCTACACATCCTTTCCCTTTGAGAGCTGCACCTCTGGGATTTCATTATTTCAAGGCCCCCTGGACTAGGTGCCATTTTAATATGCCCTTAGCACAATCTAGTATTATTATTATTATTAATCTACTATCAATATAATTTTAACAATGAGCATGTAGAGAAGTAGCCAAGGAACAGTCAAGTGACTAGACAGGTATGCTCTAAAGAAAGGACTTTAAGACACCTTGTGATGTGATATAATTGGTTCATGAATCTTCTCACACATACATTAGTAAGACATTTCTACGCTAGACACTGAAGTAAGGACAGTGAATTATGTGATTTGGTTTCTGCTCCCTAAGTGTTCATCGTAGGGACCGGGAAAAGTCAAGAAAATTACAAAACAGAAAACAGAAAATGATTAAAATACATGTTACTGATTCTAAGGAGTCTGAGAAGCATTAAAGCAATCAAACACAGAGAAGAGTTTGTAACAGGCTTTGCCCTTGGATGTCTAGGAAGGATGGAAAAATGGCAGCATGAAGAGTTAGAAGGGGCAAGAGTCCCCACTGGACAAGGAGATTTTTTCCACTGGCCCTTTAATTCCGAAGCCCCACGGTTCTTTCCCTCTTTGGGGGTGCCCCAGTCAGAAAGTGGTGATTAGCCCTTCCCGTGGACGCTTTCCTGTTTCTCATCCCCAGGGGAATCATGGAAATGAGTCATGGGTGAGATTTATAGCCTTTGAACTTACTGAGTGAAATCCAAGTGCTTATTCTAAGTTGAGGTCCCTCCCCACCTAAATAAGTGCAAAATGGAAATAATGGCCTTGAGCTTTTAAGCTGGGAGAGATTGGGATTTGGTTACAAGCCTACCAGTTCTACAAGCAGTGAGACCATCTCCGTATCAGACCGTAGTCGAGATAACCAGCCTCAATTATACCACAGAATCCGCCAGCACTGCTGAATCTTTCCCCAAACAGTATCTTCAAGCAGGATGCCCCATCATGTGAGTACACTGCAAATAGCATAAGTGGCTTATACTATGCAAGACATCTTTATAGTCTCCAGAAGCTACACTTTATTTATTTATTTATTTTTTTTTTTGCGGTACGCGGGCCTCTCACTGCCGCGGCCTCTCCCGTTGCGGAGCACAGGCTCTGGACGCGCAGGCCCAGCGGCCACGGCTCACGGGCCCAGCCGCTCCGCGGCACGTGGGATCTTCCCGGACCGGGGCACGAACCCGTGTCCCCTGCATCGGCAGGCGGACTCTCAACCACTGCGCCACCAGGGAAGCCCCAGAAGCTACACTTTAGATATACAAGAAATCACAAGGTCAGCTAACGTGTTAAAGGTCAGTTAACAATTTTGTTATTTAAGACAGTCTTTTTCTTTTAAAAGACATTTGAGTAACTCAAGGGCCAATAGGGGGGTTTGGTAGGAAAAAAGGAAGATACACATCTGAGAACCGAAACAGTTCTGTTTTCATCTGTTTCTGTAATGGTCCTCTATGGAAGGTCAACTTGGCGAAAAGGCTTTAGATAATTATCTTTAAGAGTATTCTTTAAAGCATTGGAACCATTGCTTAAAAGAAGGAAAATCTTTCCTGGATGACGGACCTGCTGTGTGTCAGCTACTTTACATTCATCATTTTCGATAACCATTACCACACCCTCACCAGTAACGACCACCTATTTTACAGATGAAGAAACTGAGGTGTAGAGATTAAACATTTTGAAGGTCAGAATGCTTTATCAGCCAGAGCCAGAATCAGAATCCACGGCTTATGTATTCTTGAATCCAAAACTTAAGGATTAAGTCTATTAATTCTTTCCTGTATGTTTAGCAAAGATAAACTTGTTGGTTTAAAAGAATTCCCCACGATGATGATGAAAATGGTATAATAAAAATAGCTACTCTTTATTGAACTTTCAGTTTTGTGACAGCATGGTTTCCCACATTTCCCTGGAAATAAGCATTTCTCTGCTTGGCAAACATACAGATTCTCAGGTTCCAACCCACGTCTATCAGAATTCTTAGGGCAGTAAATTTGAGAAGTTTGGGAACCACTGTGCTAGGCTGGCCATGTGCTAAGTGCTTTCCATCCATTATCATATTTGATCCCTGTAACAACTGTATGAGGGTTATTATTTAGCCCGTCATACAGATGAGAAGCCTAAGGCAGAGAGAAGTTAAGTGAATCGCTCCCGCTGACAGATGTGGACAGGGTTATCTCAGGTGCATTCAACTAGAATTCTAGGTCTGATGTTACACCCCCAATA
Source organism: Physeter macrocephalus (assembly GCF_002837175.3). Taxonomy (NCBI): domain Eukaryota; kingdom Metazoa; phylum Chordata; class Mammalia; order Artiodactyla; family Physeteridae; genus Physeter; species Physeter macrocephalus. The sequence goes on from NC_041227.1 coordinate 85,776,623, forward strand.
GAAGGGGTTACTTGGCTTCCAGAGAAATGGAAATGAAATTCCCTGCTGCTTGGTGCCCGGTGCAGGACAGAGACCGTTCCAACTTGGCCCTTTGCCCTATCCTTCCTGGTTCCTGAAGGGTCCACTCCCAAGTTTCCCTCTTTCCACTGGTTTCTTCCTCTTGAGTCATAAGACCAAGATTTAAAGAGCTTGCCCTTCAGGAGGGGAGAAGTGACTTGTAAATACGAAAGACTGTCATAAGTGCCACTGAAGAGGGGCAAAGACAAAAACTGCCACGAAACTTTGGAAGAGAGGCATAAGTCCTGCTTTGGAATATTCGAGATGGTGTGGCGTGGGCCCATTCCCATGGGCCAGTTGTGGGACATTGGTAGGTCTTCCACTGGCAGCAGTAGGGTGAGGTCACCAAGAAAATACTTTGCCCCTTTTCTCTACTTTGCAAACTGGGTCTCTGGAACTTAGACCAAGTAGGGGAAAATAAATCTCCGCCCTAGTGATGGGCTAGCTGTCTATGTCATCTGTTTCAAAATAGGACAGAATTACAACAAGCTGGTCATGATTTTCCAATCCTGACCTCTGCAGAAGGGGTTGCAAATTCACCAGAAAGTCCATGCTCGTCCAGGGCATCAGCCTGCATCTCCCTCGTGGGGTGACGTGGATGCTATGGGGCTTTTGCTTTTATTTTTAATTTCGTTAGTAACCACAAGCCTCACTGTTCCGGTATTTTGAATACAGCATTTTATAAGTTGAAAATAGAAGGAGAGTACAGAATGTGCAACATTTTCTAGTTCATTGTTCCATGTCCATAAAAAAAAAAAAAACACTCTAAAAAGGAAAATTCTACATTCCCCAAGGTAGCAGCTATAATAGCACTGTTCTCTCTGTCATTTACAATGAAAGGTAAAAATTAGGCTCCTTTAGGCTTCTCATCTCTGATACACACCAGGGCAGCCCGGACCATTCGGTAAAAATTAGGCTCCTTTAGGCTTCTCATCTCTGATACACACCAGGGCAGCCCGGACCATCCTCACCACTTCTAACATTTCACAGTTCTTAGATAGGAAGAGACCACCATGTGCCGATCGCCACCTGCTATGGACTGTGTCCCCACAAAAAGATAGGTTGAACTGCTAACCCCTGGTAGCTGTGAACATGAGCTTATTTGGAAATAGGGTCTTTGCAGATTTCCTCAAGTTCAGGTGAGGTTGCCAGAGCGAGCCCTAACCCCGTAGGGAGGTGGCCTCGTGATGACACAGAGACATAGGGAGAACTCCACGTGCAGACAAAGGCAGAGACTGGAGTCATGTGTCTACAAGTCGAGGACGCCAAGGACTGCTGGCCGTCCGCAGAAGCCAGGAGAAAGGCCTGGACCAGATTCTGCCCCAGAGCCCCTAGAAGGAATCAGCGCTGCCTATACTCTGATATTGGACTCCTGGTCTCCAGAACTCTGAGAGAATACATTTCTATTATTTTAAGCCACCCAGTTTGTGTGGTCTTTTGTAACGGCAGCCCTGTGGGTGTAATATACCATGGCTATGAGAACTGCCCACGAAAGAACTCTGTGTAATGTTACGCATAAAATTTAACAAAAACCCTGAACCTGACAACCGTTAGAAATATGAAAATGATTATCATGTGAAAGGGAGTATGAGATCTTACGGAGTGGGTGCCAGGCTACCTGGATGGAGAAAAACAAGGTTTATCAGAGAGAAGTTTGTTTCGTCTTCAGAAGGAACCTAGAGATGGTCTAATCCAGGAGAGGGGAGACGATATCCTACATGCCAAAATCAGCCCACGGTCTATCACTGTACAGAATGGTTGGTATATTTTTAAATCACTCTTGAATGTGGGCCCATCTGTCTGTCTCTTCCATCTAGAGGAGGCCTCCAGATGAACGGACTCTTGGTCCCTACGAGACTTTGTGCTGTGGACCCCCCGACCCCCAAATCACATTTTACTGTGATGTGAGAAATAAATCTTAACTATGTTCAGCCACTGAGATGTTCTGCTGACTGTTACCCAATCCCAGCAAATACCCTTATTCTCTGTGTAAGCCTGACCCTAGCTCTAACCCTAACCCAATAAAAGAATTAACTTTTACTCTTTTATTAACTCTAAGAAGAGAATTTGCAGTGGAGACCACGTGTGGCCCATATGAAGCTTCAGCTACTTACCATCTGGCCCTTTACAGAAAGTTTGCCAACCCTCGGTCTAGTCCAGTGACTTATAATATTATTATTATTCTTAGTGTGGAGCATTTACATTTATTTAAAAAAACACACACACATAAAATAGAAAAACAAAGGGGCTGTGGATGAAGCAGGCCACAGACTTGAACTCTCCTACTGCAGAGCTGATGGAGCCCTGGGGCTCCTCTGAATCGCCATTACAGTGATACCGTGATAGAGGCAACGATCGATCAAGCGCTTGCAGTGTTTTAGCAGTGCTGTGCAGAACACTTCACATACACTCTTGAATTTAATCTTTCAAATAATCACATGAGAAGTGTGCTATTAGTATCTCCATTGTTATACATGAGGGAAGTGGAGCTTAGAAAGATTAAATAAGTGAATTGCCCTATATTTACATCTACTCAGTAGCAAAGACAGGATTCACATTGAGGTCCCTCTGGCTCCCAAACCCCACGCCTAACTATGCCCACATTGTTTCTCCCAAATGTAGCTACTGTTACCGGCTCTCACCTCCCCACTGGGGGAAGCGGGGGGTCCAGGGAGGAGGAGAAGGGGTGTGCCCAAGGCCACAGGCTAACCGGTCATATGATGGGATCTCAGGTCCCCTGACTCCTGATACGACGTCCTTTCCGTCGTCCCTGCAGGCTTGTCGTCCTGCCTGAGTGTGGCTTGACAGGGACATGGACCAGACTGGCCCTGGGACACGCGGGATAGGCAGTTGGAAGGGTCAAGGTCCTCGCGTTCTCATCTCACACTCTTCAGTTTGCTGGGCTGCAGAACGAGATTACGTAGATGGGCCCTGCTGGACCGCTGCCTCTTCCTCAGTTTCCCCTCCTGCTCCCGGCTCACGGAAGCGGCACCTCCCTCAGCAAAAGCCCAGGCAGGACTCACATCTCAGGAGAGGCCCAGAATGGGTTCTGATGTCCAGCAGCTGCCAGCAAGGTTAACCAGGCATGTCCCCGCAGTGACTTGGCCGGCCTTTCTCTGACTCTGCCCATCCTCCCCTTCTGTCTCTTTCCTGACCCCGGGATTGGAAGCATGGCTCCGTCTTCCAATTCCAACTCTTGCTCCTCAAGCATCTGCCTCTCTAGGACAGCGCCTCAGCACTGCCTTGATTGACATCGGCTGATTCCTTCTAAACCCAGGCCCGAGGACCTACCCAGATTTTACCCAGAGGGTGGCATTTCCAGAAAACTCTGCCCAGCCTCACCCCTGGGAGCAGTAGCTGCTTCTTTCCCTGTGAAATGGTACATGGGAGGTACTGTGTGTGTTGATGGCATGGACCCATGATCACCAATGGCTTTAAGAGACAGGAGTCTGCAGTAGTGCTAATAATAATAATAACATAATTCATGAGCACCGTATATACATAGGGCCTTGTAAGGCAGGTACTATCATAATCTCTGTTTTGTAGATGCAGAAGCTGAGACACAGAAAGGTTAGGTAACTTGCTCAAGGACACAGAGCCAGGAAACCGCGGAGTCAGACTTGGAACTTCTACAGACTGTATCCTTGTCGCTTCTCTAATCTACCTTGCGTAAAGATGGCGATCACCCCTGTGGCCTGCCTACCGTACGCCAGGCCTTCCTCTTGGTGCTTTACAGTTGCAGCGGGAAATTACTGGGAGATATTTGCCCACTGGTTACTCCCTGTGTTTTCTCCCCATTAGGCAGCTAGGCCGTCTGTCTTTAGTGCTCCAGGGAAGGGAAAACCAGCAAAGTGTAGATAACACAGGAGTCATATTTTTAGCTCTTGAGTTTCAAATCCCAGGCTTTCGGCATAAACCAAAGATTTGGAAGATTACATGAAAAGCTGGGAAACTCTTTCTCCAGGCCTGATAAGACTATTGAGATTTGGGGAGGAGGGGAGCTGGGGAAGCCAAGAAAGCTGCTCTGATGGTGGGGGCCCTGAGAAGCAGCCCTGAGCGCTCCCCATCTGCCCTGCAGCCCACTATCCCCTGGGTGGGGTGAGATGCAGCAGCCAGACAGGCCCTGAAGATGGCAAATCAGATGGGCCCCCTGGCCTTCCTCGGATTCGGATGAGGACATCCTCATTTGCCGGAGATTACTGCTCCATGACTAAGAAATACTGGGGTTCAGAAGAGAAATTAAGTAGATTTATTTTAAAAAAAAAAAAGGACCACTGCATTTCTTACACAGCTGAACTTGGGTCCATATGGACCCAGCACACGTGCAACATCTCGCTCTGCTGCAGGGAAGCCACAGAATCCCTTTTTCCTCTCCCCATGGCGTAGCATTTGATTATAGAGCGGAGACATTACTTCCCCAGGGGTCGAGGCTAGTAAGTAGAGGAAAAAGCACAGCAGGAGAAAAGTGGGAAATAAACAACGAAGCAAAAAGGAAACAGAAGAAGCAGGAAGAGGCAGGTAGAGTCTGCCTAGCAGAGCTCCCGAGTTACAGCCATCCCAGAACGCACATTCCTCTTCATCCCCCAGTACAAGTGAGCATTTCGTCAGGATATACTTACATTTTATTTGGCAGACTAATCATTTCCTTGGTCCTTTTCCCCGAAGCTCTAGCTTGGGGCCGGACATTGTGAAAATGGAGCCAGCCTCCACGAAGGAGTTATTTCAACTGTGTCGTGGCGGTGAAAAAAAAAAATGGCATGTGGATCAGAGCTCTATCTTGGAAATTATGCTTTGTGACAAATATGTTACGAATGACTCCCCATAAAACCATGCCAGTATGTAGGCTATCACGGCGTTCAATTATTTTAACCTGCTGTGAACTCGCCTGTGATAAATCATGGGAAACTGGAGAGAACTCTCTTCAGTCACTGCACTGTTTCACGCGCTCAAGTCATTCACGGCTCTAAAAATACAATTTCTATCATCGGATTCCTAAAATTCCTGCAGTGCTTACGTTCTGATTTAAGTGGCATTAAAGCCGGGGCGATTAAGCTGAGAAGTCCAAGGCTACCAACTAACAACCCCCCGGTATCAGCGGTCTATGGGGCGGGGGGAGCACACGGTTTAGCAGACGCGCAGCCAGAGCGCGGTCAGAGCGTGGCCTGTGGGTTTGGGAAAAGGCTTGGGATTCCCAGCCTGAAAAAGCATCTGTCGGTGAAAGTGTGGATAAGACTTTTGGTGGGAACAATCTAGAGTAAGGTGATCAGATCATTTCATGTCCAATTCGGAACATTTTTGGAAGTGATGGGGCGGGGGGGGGTGAGGGGAGGGGGAGGTGGGGGAGGGGGCTGAGCATTCTTATTTATGCCCAGACTCGAGTAACCTACTGCTGTTTTGTTCAAACAGGCAAGGATTCTAATAATGGATTAATAATGGAGAATAAGGTTGCATCTATTTCACGTTTAAGACTCCCTTCTCCACACACCATCTAGGGAAAGAAGTGGGCCCTTTAGCCACTTTTCCCTGTGGTCCTGACATCCCACACTGATTCTGTGGCCCCTCTGTGGCCGGCAGAATTCTGCGGGAGGCCTGAATAGCTGCCGCTGCCTCAATTGACCGCACGTCTGTTTGCACGCAGGGAAGGAGAGGAGGGGGACAGGTGTGGATGTGCCGCATTTATAAATAAAGGGTCATGACATTTGGGACATGAAGTTCAGTAGCGCTATAGCGAGAGAACGCCCTGCTGGAAAACAGAACCCCCGATGTAAGTGTACTGTGAATCCGCTGTTTTGGGCAGTAACCTCTCCAGGCTCAATTTCCTCTCCCAGTAAAATTAGGGAGCTGCGTTAGATCCGCAGTTCTCAACCCAGGCTATGTATTAGAATCGTGTGGAGAACTTTAAAAGCATTACCAATGTCCTGGGCCACCTCAAGATTTTATTTAATTAGTCTGGGCTCGGGGTGGCGGGGGGGGCGGGGGCGGTTGCCCAGTGATTCTGATGTCAAGTCTGAGGTCTCCGCTACCCTTATGCAGCAGCCTCTGTGACAGTCCGAGCTTTTTGGGAAAAGGAACAAGAGTAACCCATGACCACTGGCATTGGCCTGTTACAGTTGAGGTTGTTCTGATACAGCGTTTCCTAGGATACTCTGTGGAAGTTTTCTACCCTGCCACAGGGCTGGGAACAGACCAGTAGTAAAATACATGATTTTGACACATTCACTCCTAGGAATACAAAGTGTATGGCTCTGGACAGGACAGGGGTTAAGTTGTGAGCACTTATCTGCATAGCTGACAACCCCAAAGTTGTAATGTGATTAAAAAAATCTATCTATCTATCTATCTATATGGGGGGGGGGGCTCTTCCTAGGGTTCCAGTTTGATGCCCTGCATCGACCAGGGTCTGACTTTGATGTGCATACGAGTTTTTCCAGGTCAAAAACTTACTTCTCAACTGTTACACATCTCACATAATGCTTTGGGATACTGTCCGTGACATGAGTGCTTTGAGAAACGGCTGTGGACGTAAAAACGCTATTAATGAGAAAAATCCTTCTCACCAGCCACACTCCAGGGATTTCTGGATTTGATTTACCCACTTTTCGATGCTTGACAATTTGACTGCTATTTAATGCTCTCTCATTTTTCCCGATAGGGACCGCAAAGCACATTATGTTCTTTCTCCCAGCTGGCAACTCCACAAAGGCCAGCAATAAAACCCCCCCCACTTGTGGAATAAACTGTTGTACAATCTACTGCTTATGAACAAGGTCCCTGAAAGTGTGCAACCTTTCTGCACATTAAACACAAAACAGATGGAGGGTTGAAAATAACTTTCCTCTTCAGGGGAGGGGAAAGTCGAAGGAGAGAGCAAGGCTCACAGTCAAGAGTCCTGAGCTACTAAGCCGCTGGAGGCTGAACTCTTCAGGGGCAGACGCATTCTTTCAGGGATGCCCCAGACCTCGGGGACCTGCCGGGTGCGGGGAGGGGCGGCGGGCTTCAGGGAGATGGTGCGTGTGGTGTCGGCGGGGCAGGTGTCGCCTGGGTAACCTGGGCATCACCGATGCCCGAGAGCCTGCTGGGTAAACCTCATGTGTCAAATGATGACCCCTATTTCCCAAGCACACCAGATAATGGAGTAGCTGGAAATAGAAACACTCCTGCTTTGTTATTATTGTTTATTTGCTTTTATTTGTTGGTTTGGTATGTATATACATATATATATACACACAAAATAATAATAAATATATACATTTATATATATTATATAAAATTCACGGGAAGGAGGAGGGATGGAGCAAAGAATTTATAAATGATCATGTACATATGCACGCACGTACGTATTCATCTATCTTTATTTTCTGCCGTGTTTTAGGGGTAAAATAGTGGTGGCTTATAATACACATTTGTCATATAGTTCTTCATTGTCTATGATTTTATTTGTGGAAGCGACTGAGATTTGGTTATTGCATAGAACTGAAACGTCACTTCAGAGTAATAAAACAGCCACCTTCCGTCCGTACCCTGCCCCTGAAAGGCAGAAAACGTGCCGGCCCCGTGGGAAAGTGTGGGCTCTGAGGCGCAGACATTAAGTTTCCTATACAATGTAATGACATTTACAGAAGGTTTTTCTTAAAATACAGAATCCTTCGAAGTGCTGATGAGGCACCTTCTGAAGGAATGAGATTTGGGGGAAAGGGAGACTTTCAACTAGCTTCATCGGTCAGGATCCAGTCGGGAAATCAGAGATCACACTAGCAATTTCAAACCGATGGGATTTAACACAGAAATTGATTACTCAGGGGAGGAGGCAGCTGCCACAACTGAGCTGATGCAACCAGAGGAAGAAGCAGCAAGCTGCTGAGGGAAAGATGCGCGGGTCTCTGAGGAAGGGGCACAGCCAGGGCTGACGGCCGCTCAAGAGGCAGGAGGAGGTTCTGTGAGAGCAGCACAGACCCGGTGAAGCCGGAAACTGCCTTCTCACCTCCGGAGTCCATTCTCTCTCTAGCACCACCTATCGGCAGCATTAGCAAGAGGCCGGCTCCCCAGGAAAGTGGGCGGAGGGAGTATGGGTTTGGAGCTGAGATACTAGACGGGGATAATTCATTAGTCCATGGGGGTCAGGGGTTAGTTAAGAGATTCCCGGGAGGTAGAATGGTGGGCAAAGTCCATGAAAAATCACTGACACAGGAGGACAAAGAAGAGAATTAAGCTCTGTGGCCAGATTCCCCCAGCAGTGAGAAAAGAGCCGGAAAGAAGCCAGACGGAATACGGGAAAACAGATCGCAGCAGCTCCCGAGGAGATCTCATCCTCCTCCGGTTCTCCAACAGTTGTTCCCTGAGCGGGAGGGAATTTGTTCTTCTCCGCGGCCACTAGTTGCCGCATGTGAGTCCGTCAGAGTCTGGAGCCAGCAGCTGTGCTTCGTATATGTATTAAACACGCGTTCTTTTCCCCCCCCCAAAGTTATTAATTTATTTAATCCTCCTATAACCCAGTGGGGGGTAAATCAGGACATTTTTACATATTTATTTTTCATTGAAGTATAGTTGCTGTACAGTATTATAGAAGTTACAAGGTGCACAATATAGTGATTCACAAATGTTTAACGGTTATACTCCATTTAGAGTTATTAAGCAGTATTGGCTATATTCCCCATGTGGTACAGTATATCCTTGTAGCTTATTTCATACGTAATACTTTGTACCTCTTACTCCCCTCCCCCTGTGTTTCCCCTCTCCCCACCCCCACCCCCATCTCCCCACTGGTGACCACAAGTTTGCTCTCTATATCTGTGACTCTGGTTCTTTTTTGTTATCTTCACTAGTTTGCTGTATTTTTTAGATTCCACATATAGGTGATATCATACAGTATTTGTCTTTCTCTGTTCGACTTCTTTCATTTAGCATAATTCCCTCCGAGTCCATTCATGTCACTGCAAATGGCAAAATTCCGTTCTTTTTTTCTGGCCGAGTAGTATTCCACTGTATAAATATACCACGTCTTCTTTATCCATTCATCTGTTTATGGACACTTAGGTTGCTTCCATATCTTGGCACTTGTAAATAATGCTGCTATGAACATTGGGCTGCACGGATCTTTTCCAATTAGTTAAGCCAGACCATTTTTAGTCATCTCAGGTGAAGTGAATGACAAGGGTCACCTCCTAATTAGCTGCAATGCCAGGCGCTGCTCACAGGTCTCCTGACTTCCCGCTCATTCTGTGCCAGAAAAGTCTAAGAGTTTCTTCGCTTTAATCCTGACTTTGACAAGCTTTACCAGCACAGGAAGCAGTATTCGGACCATATCGATGAGCTTAGCCGAAAGGACTGTTCTAGGACGTAACTCGCTCCTTCCCAGGGCAGTGTCCGTGCACCACTCTGATTCTCCTTTGCTTGGCACACGCTGTTATCTCTACGTGGAGCGCGCCTCTCCTTTCTACCTCGCAGGTGAGGGAGCTGCATTTTAAGTGTATACTGTGTTAAGTCAGCAAGTAAGGAAAAACTCCACAGAGACACGATTGCCTTGAAACATTGCTTAACCCTCCTGGGAAGTACTGATCCATCCTGACACATCCTCTTACTGGAAGACCAGCCCTGACAGTTTATCCCAGAGCTGGAAAAACCTCAGTTATTTTTTGTAGGGCCCCTGATGACAGGGTTGGCCTGCATGTACGGGACAGGTTGGACAAAACGTCTGTATTTTTAACTCTGGAATCAGTCTCGAGGCCGTGGTATACCCACCCTGCGAGACCCGGGCAGGAGCTGAGCCCAAGAGAGTGGAGCGGTTTTGCACTGCTTGGTGGGCGTCCTCTGGGCGCCACGGCAGGCTGACCGGCTTTTGCATAATTCACGTGCTTTCTCCACTTCTCCCGTAGCATCACGCCCCTGACCCCACTCCACTGAGGTTCACGTGGTGGAATCCATGGAGATAAAGTACCTGTCCACTGTCCTCGAATGAACTGCACTCACCGATCAAGACTCGGTGGCCCACTGACAAAGATTTACAGCATCTCGGGGTCAAAGACACACCGGGGAAGCTAAGTTCAGTACCAGAAGGCGCTTAGCGACTGTGTGGCTTTGGACAAGTCATGTAAACTCCCTGAACCTTAGAGTCTTCCGTGGGAAAGTGGCTCTCCAATCCACAGGATGGTGTGGGAATCAAATAACAAATAGTATGCGATCTAAAAACTAGAACATTCAACAAATATAAGAGTTTAAGGTCTTTTCTTTCTCCATCTATATCACAAAAGTTTCTTTGTAGGGTCACTCATCCACAAAAATGTGACCTACCCAAAAATACACCTACCTCTCCAGTCTATGATAAGGGAAACAAACCAGACTGAAAGGCACGCTGTGCATGATTCCGTTCATACGACATCTTGAAAAGGCAAAACTACAGGGATGGAAGACCCTCTATCAGCGGTTGCCAGGGCCTTGGGGAAGGGGCAGCAGCTGACAAAGGGGGCGCGTAGGGGAATTTTTAAGGTGGGAGGACCATTATGCATGGTACTGCAGTGGTGACTAAACGACACTATACATCTGTCAAAATCCAACAAACTTGATGGCACAAAAAGTGAACTGTAACGTATGAGAAGTAAAAGAAAAATTTTTTTTAAGCAACACAGCAAACAGGAGTTGGAGAGTCAATGTATAGCATAACCTCACTGAAGAGGCTGGGGGAAGAGGAGTGGACATAAGTAACTTTGGAAAACAGTCTTCTGGCTGAAAACTAGAAGGATAAGACAAAAGCAACTGTACACAAACACTGCACTCCAGTCTGGGGATGTGGCTTCTCCTGGGAGTGCTGGTTAACGACTCCGAAACTGTGTTCCACGTATACTGGGCTGGGCAAATAAGTCAGTGGGTGGTGGATGGCAGGGGCCAGTTTGCTCACTGTTGGAAAGGAACATTCTAGAAAAGCAAGGGAAGCGAGCTAGAATGAAGCCAGTTGTACTGCAATAGAGTTGGCGACATTGCTACGAACTCAAGGTTAGCTCGAGATAGATACAGATGGATGCATACAGAACTGATTCTAGATCTGTGTGCCTAGATGGGTTAGTATGCTTACATGTATTTCTTTTTTTTTTTCTTTTTCTGTTGGTAGTTTTTATTTCAACTGCTTTTAAGAAATCAAACCATCCATAGCTTACATCCTGTGAAGACTCATTCTTGGCACTGCCATGGTAACAAGACTTTTAAAAGGGAGTTGACTGAAATTTAGCTGCATGTATTATTTTTTGTGATGCATATTTCATAAAAATGCAAATGTCACACTAACACATGTTTTACCTTAATGTTTTATATCTCCATTTAGTCTTATGTGGAATATTTTTTTATTCTAAACTTTGACGCAACACTTTTTTTTTAATTGAAGTATGGTTGATTTACAATGTTGTGTTAGTTTCAGTTGTATAGCAAAGTGATGCAGTGACACATATATAAATATCTCTTCTTAGCACAGGGAACTATACTCAATCTTTTGTAATAATCTATAAGGGCAAAGAATCTGAACAAGATTACATGTATTTCTTTTTTTCTTTTTTTAATGGCTGTGCTGCGCGGCATGCGGGATCTTAGTTCCCCGACCGGGGATTGAACCCTTGCCCTCGGCAGTGGACCGCCAGGGAACTTCCAATTACTACATGTATTTCTTAGGTCTGTCCACTGAGAGATCCTAGAAGCTGTAACACCTGAGTAGCCACGAGCACACCAAGTGCCCAGATCGCAGTTATTTTTCTCCAGTAAAGGAACCAAGGCTCTTTGGAGGCAAACAGCAGATTCTAGGGTATCTTGTAGGGCCAGAAAATAAGAAAATACTCAAAAACCAAAGAATGGGGGCATGTCACAAGGACACAGGAGCCATATTGAAAGTGCTCCCAAGTGGTATAAGGTGGAACAATTTGGTAACAAAATAATGTAAGATTTGATTACAACCCTCCAAGTAAACTAACTATCCATGAGTCCATGCTGGTCTAAATAAGTGAATAAACAGGTAAACAAATAAATGAGAAGAGACATCTCTTCCTTACAGAAGAATTACAACAATTTATGCAGATACTGCCCCCTCGAGCGGGTAACATGCTTCCAAAGAGTAGCCCATGCAAAGGGGGTAACTTATTAGTGGAGAAACCTCACAGATGCTTCCTTGGCCAGATGGTCAAAGTTGACATCACCAGTGATAAGCCTTGTTGATAACAAGTACCTCTGATATATGATAAGAAGAGCTCTGTGGCATCCTTCCCCAAAGCCCATAACCCCAGTCTAACTGTGAGAAAAAATCCAGATACACCCAAGTTGAGAAAAATCCTACAAAATACCTGAGAATATTCCTTAAAAGTATCATGGTCATAAAAAAACAAGGAAAGACTAAGAAATGTTCAGAGACAAGAGGAAATTGAGGAGACATCATAACTAAATGTAATATGGTATCCTAGAGCAGAAGGACGTTAATGGAAAACTGAGTGAAATCTGAATAAAGTCTGGAGTTTAGTTCGCAGTAAAGTCCCAGTGTTGGTTTCTTGGTTGTGACAAACATATCTTGGTATGTTCCTTGGTAACATAAGATGTTACCAGTAAGGAAAACTGCCCAAGGGGCATAGAGAACTCCCTGTACCCTGTTTACGACTTTTCTGTACATCAAAAAATATTCTAAGTAAAAGAATGGATTAAAATATCATTTACAAAATATTCCCAAAGGTAGAATGTCTAGAGATAAATTTAACACAAGATGTGTTAGATCTCTACCTGGAAAATTATAAAACACTGTTAAGCAGGGAACTATATTCAGTATCCCAAGATAAACCACAATGGAAAAGAATATAAAAAAGGATGTATGGACTTCCCTAGTGGTGCAGTGGTTAAGAATCCGCCTGCTAATGTAGGCGACACGGGTTCGAGCCCTGGTCTGGGAAGATCCCACATGCCGCGGAGCTACTAAGCCCATGTGCCACAACTACTGAGCCCATGTGCCACAACTACTGTGCCCGCACGCCTAGAGCCCGTGCTCCACAACAAGAGAAGCCACTGCAACGAGAAGCCCACATACCACAATGAAGAGAGCCCCCGCTCGTCCCAACTAGAGAAAGCCCATGCGCAGCAACGAAGACCCAACGCAGCCAAAGATAAATAAATAAATAAATTTATTTTTTAAAAAAGGATGTATATATATGTATAACTGAATCACTTTGCTGTACAGCAGAAATTAACACATTGTAATTCAACTATACTTCAATGAAAATAAAATATAATAAAATAAATACTGCTAAGAGGCATTAAACATAATCTAAGTAACCAAAAGGATATTGTATGTTTGGTTTGAAAGGCTCAATATTGGTAACATGGCAATTCTCCCAAACCTGACTGGTATTATTTGAAAAGCCTTTTTTTGTTTGTTTTTTTTTTTGTAGAAATTAAGATAACTAAAATTTCTATGGACATGCCAAATTTCCAAAACAATTATGAAAAAGAAAAAAAGGAGAGTTGGAGCACTTACTCCACTCTTCAAGATTTTACTCTTTTTTTTGTTAGTTTGTTTGGTTTTTTTTGCGGTACGCGGGCCTCTCACTGTTGTGGCCTCTCCCGTTGCAGAGCACAGGCTCCGGACGCGCAGACTCAGCGGCCATGGCTCACGGGCCCAGCTGCTCCGCGGTATGTGGGACCCTCCCGGACCCGGGGCACGAACCCGCGTCCCCTGCATCGGCAGGCGGACTCGCCACCACTGCGCCACCAGGGAAGCCCTTTACTCTTGACTATGAACAAGACAGTGTGGTATTCGTAAAAGGATTGACAGATCACTGAACCAGAATAGATAGCCCACAAATAGGCCCACATACACAGTCAAATAATTTTTGACAAAAATGCCAAAGCAATTCAATGAAAAAAGGAAAGTCCCTTCAACAAAGGCTGGAACAATTAGAATTTTATATTGTAGAAAAGAACTTCAATCCCTATCACACAACATACCACAAATTAATATGAGATGGATCACAGGTCTAAATGTAAAAACTGGAACTCTAAAGCTTATTTTTTAAAAAAAAAAGCAAGGAAAAAAATCTTCTCAACCTAGAGATAGAAAGATTTCTTAGAGAGAACACAGAAAACACTAACCATTAAAGAATGATGAATTAGACTTCACCAAAATTTAAACCTTCAACTCATCAAAGAAACGATTAAGAAAATTAATGGTCAAGCCACAGATTGGAAGAACAGTCACAACACATATATTTCGTTAAGGGCTTGTATCCACAATATATAAAAACTTTTACAACTCAATAATAAAAGACAAATGACCTAATAAAAATGGGCAAAAGATGTGAACAGATACTGAACAAAAGAAAACATGAGAATGGAAAAAAGTGCATGAAAAAGTTCTCTCACGCCTGTTAGTGATTTGGAAAATGCTAATTAAAACCACAACAAGATTGTACTACACACCCACTAGAATGGCTAAAATGAAAATAATTGACCACACCGAATACCAAAGAGGCTGTGCAGCAAGTGGGATTCTCATACATTGCTGGTGAGAGAGGAAAATTGTACACTCACTGAAAATTGTTTGGAAGTTTCTTAAAAACATACCTCTAGGGGGCTTCCCTGGTGGCGCAGTGCTTGGGGGTCCGCCTGCCGATGCAGGGGACGCGGGTTCGCGCCCCGGTCCGGGAGGACCCCACGTGCCGCGGAGCGGCTGGGCCCGTGAGCCGTGGCCGCTGAGCCTGCGCGTCCGGAGCCTGTGCTCCGCAACGTGAGAGGCCACAGCAGTGAGAGGCCCGCGTACCGCAAAAAACAAACAAACAAACAAACAAACAAAAAACATACCTCTATCCTATGACCCAGAAATCTCATTTCTAGGTATTTACCAAAAGAAATGAAAACATATGTCCACAAAAAGCCTCATACAAGGATATTCAGAGCAGCTCTATTCACAGTAGCCCTAGACAGTCAGTTGAAGAACAGATTCATCAAAAAACGGAATATTACTCAGTAGTAAGAAGGAACAAACTATTGACGGTATATGTGTATGAATCTTAAAAACAGTACACTGAGTGAAAAGCCAGATGAGTTCTTTCTGAGAATGACTGACTGGGAAGGGGCCCTGGGGATTTTCTGGAATAAAACAAACAAACAACACCTTGAGAGGAGAAAGGGTCGTCACTCAGATGTATATATTTGTCAAAAGAGATTGAAATTATATGCACGTCACTGTATGTGAACTATACCTCATTTTTAAAAAGCTGACACAAATTTTAAGAGCTCTAGAAGAATGTAAAGACGGCGGAAATGCGATGACAAAAGACAACAGAGAATGGAGTAAAAAAAATAATAAAATAAAAAAGGAATTTCAGAAGATACATCGAGAGCCAAAACAGCACGAGTACAAAATGAATAAATTTAGTAGAAAGAACTGAAATTGACACAGCTGAATGCATAATTACTAACACACAGGAAAGGACTGAAATAATGGCCATGAAAGCGGAGAGGAAAGGCAAAGATAAGAAAGCAATCAGAAAGATAATGATAAATACGAGCTCACGTACCTCCGTTGCCCATAAACCAGACTTCATCACCAATAACTACAAGCCCTCCTCGCTCCAATCTGTCTAGTCAGGGCACCTGGTATCCTGACCACCACAATTTTCCAACCGCACCAGGACCTCCAATTCAGGAGGCCCTCCAACGCATGTTTCTCACCCCTTTGATGGTCTACTTCCTTCTTACCCAGCTGAAATCCCACGGTGAATTCTGACAATTATTCCCTCGTGCAGGCCTTGCATGCCCTTGCCCTTCTCTGTCTTTACGGTTCTCACTTAGCGAAAGCAAGACCTTGGTGAAATTCAATGTTCTTTCTCTCCTGCTGCTGCCCACAAGTGAATACAGGTGGGAAAAGCAACACTAACACACTGGCCTCGGTTTAAATGCACGATGATCACCCTCAGGCAGACCTCAGTGCTGCCTGCAATCACATATACTTCCCTAGGCAATTCTCCTCCAATGCCCTGGTTTCATGCCCTATTCTCTCTACTCTCGCCTTCAACACCTCCTGCCCCATCCTTATTCTTGTTAAGTTAGGGCCCTGGCTTCATACTTCACTGGGATCACTGAAGAGATTGGAAGAGAACCTCCACTGAATTCCCACCACCCCTTCCACTCACCTACCAGCGTCTGCACTCACGAGGTCAACTCTCCTGTGTGGTGCTACACCAAGCCCATCACGCTCCTATCGAAAGCCAATGCCTGTACTTAGGTCCTCACGCTTAGATCTCACTCCCTCTTGCCCAGTCAGGGAAGCCTACTCCAGCAGTTCACTCCTCTCCCCTCCATTTTCAGCCCTGTACTGTATCATTCTTCCCAGTATATGCATATGCTGCTATGTCTTAAAAAAAACAACAACAAACCCACACATTTTCCCTTGACCCATCAGTTGTTGCCTCATTTTCTTGTTCTCATTTGCAGCAAAACTCTCAAAAAGTTGTATATTCCCTATGTCTACAGTTTGTCTCCTCCCATTTTCTCTTAACATTCTCATCAGTGAAAGAGTATACACTCTGTCCTGACCCTACAAGGGACATTTTTCATTTAATTTTTATTTTATATTGGAGGGTAATTGATTTACAATGTTGCATTAGTTTCTGCTGTACAGAAAAGCGATTCAGTTATACATATACATATATCCATTCTTTTTCAGATTCTTTTCTCATACGGGTCATTCCAGAGTATCGAGTAGAGCTCCCTGTGCTCTACAGTAAATCCTTGGTTTTTTGTTTTTTGTTTTCTGAACAGCTTTATTGGAGTGTAATTGCTTTACAATGGTGTGTTAGTTTCTGCTGTATAACAAAGCGAATCAGCTATACAGTAAATCCTTGTTGATGATCTATTTTATATAAAGTAGTGTGCATATGTTAATCCCAAACTCCTAATTTATCCCTCCCCCTAATTTTCCCCCTTGGTAACCATAAGTTTGTTTTGTTTTCAAAGTCTGTGAGTCTGTTTCCCTACAGTGGGCTTTTTATATAGACAGCTTGACTCCTTACCTCTGAATATGGGAAACTTCTGTATTCGAAGTTTTCTTTTGAGTATGCTTCTCAGTATGGATCCCACATCTGACACAAAGACACATGCGTGAGAGTTTGTGATAAGGTCCTTCGATGATGGCACGAAGGTTCCATCACATACAAAATATCTAATTCCTTTCATAAGCCCAGCTAGGTACCAGCTGATCTCCATGATTTTACAGAGTGCCCATCTCCAGTTTCTAATTTTACTTTGCTTTTGGGGGAAGAAAAAACCCTAGGAATACACTGCTTTAATTAAATATTCATGTTGGGGTTCAGAGAACGTCTTCTTTGTCAGAGGTGGTTTCCACATAAAGGAAAAAACTGGCCTTGGGTTTTAGAAGATGCGTATTTAGTTTTGGTTTTGCCACTTATAAGCAGTTAAACTCAGAGCTACGGTCTGAATGTTCGTGCTTCCCCCCAAATTCACATGTTGAAATTCTAATGCCCAATGTGATGGCGTTAGGAGGTGGGGCCTCTGGGAGATGATTATTTCATGAGTGTGGCGCCCTCATGAATGAGATTAACACCCTTTTGAAAGAGACCCAGGAGAGCTCCCTAGCCCCTGCCATCACATAAGGATACAACGAGAAGTCTGCAACCTAGAAGCGGTCCCTCACTCAACCACCCTGGCACCCTGATCTCAGACTTCCAGCCTCCAGAAGTATGAGAAATTACTCTTGTGTTTATAAACTACCTATAGTCTGTGGTATTATCTTACAGTGCCCTGAACAGACTAAGACACTTGGATGAGCCATTTCATCTTTCATCTTCAATGTAAGACCACTTGCTTACATATCTCACAGGGTTATTATGAGTATCAATGCATGTAAACACTCATTAGAACCAGTAAAAGTTCTACTCAAGTATAATTCAACAAATTCCACAGCCAGTTTACCTTGGCGAATAAACACTCTTCATAGCAGCCTGATAAAATTTCTTAGCAGCGCACTTGAGCCTTACAAATGCTCAAGGGTGGACAGGTCATAAAATAATGTAGTAACCCCACGTGGAGAAACAGAATGTGGCATTGCTCTGCCTGTCCCATGTCACACTGAAAAGGCAGAGTCAATTTCTCCTCTCTTACTACTCTCCTTTAGTTTTAGTTTTTGTTCTTGTTTTTTGAGTTTTAGTTTTCTTAGCATTAGTTTTTCATTGCTGCAAAACAAATGACCACACATTCTGTGCTGCATTTATTTCATGGTTTCTGTCAGGTGAGAATCTGGGCACAGTCCAGCTGTGCAGTCTGCTCAGGCTCACAAGGTAGTAATCAAGGTGTCAGTCAGGCTGTATTCTCATCTGGCAGCTTAACTATGGAAGAGTCTGCTTTCAAGCTCATTCTGGATGTTGGCAGAATTTTGCTGGCTGATGATGGGAGGTGGCCCGTAGGTTTAGGAAGCTGAATGCAGCTCCTAGAATCTTACCCACACTTTCCAGCCAATTAAGCCTCTCCAACTCGGCCACTTACTTCATTAAGTCTTCAGGGAGAGACTTTAGCTTCAATCGGCAAAGATGGAGTCTTATATAAAGTAACACAACAATGTACATGATGACATCCTTTTACTTTCACCATATAACACAACCTCATCATGAGAGCGACATCCTATTATCTTTTTTTTTTTGACTTTTTTTTTTAAACATCTTTATTGGAGTATATTACTTTACAATGGTGTGGAGAACAGTATGGGGGTTCCTTAAAAGACATCCTATTATCTTTGTTGTGATGTCTGGAAGCAGGTCACAGGTCTTGCCTGCACTCAAGGGGAGAGGATTATATAAAGGTATGGACACCAAGAGGCAGGGATCAGACAGCTACCCTAAAGTTTGTCCATCACAAACAGCAACCATGTATTTTACAGAAAATCGAGGACTTGGGATGAGTTGGAGGGAAGGGTATGTGGCTATTGGAAACAATCAGAAAAATTTAACCTTTTCCTCACTTTTTATATACCTAGACCACAACTGGTGTTTCTCTAGTAACCCTGTCCATCTGAAACCGTGGGTTTCAGAGATCTCTGCCTACACTGATAAATATATTACATTTTATGACAGTGATCTTGTGCTAGCTGCTCTGTAGCTGGAGAAAATGTTTTGTTGGGCTGTGTCTGAGCCAAGGATTGAAGACCCCACAAAATGAACAAGAAGAGGAGTGGTATTAGGGTCTACCTGCTGTGATGGGTGAGGGTCCTCTGCTTTACTCAGACTTCATTTTGCTCGTGGCTTTAGTTTATTGCTCTCCCTACCATCTTAGCTCCATCTCATAGCCTCCTTACTGCAACCTCTTTTGACAACTGACAAAGTCATTTAATGAATTCTGTTCAATTTCCTGAGATAGTCTATTGTGTAGCTCACTTAAAAAAATAACAGATGTCATGGGAATGTAAATTGATACAGCCACTATGGAGAACAGTATGGAGGTTCCTAAAAAACTAAAAATAGAACTACCATACGACCCAGCAATTCCACTACTGGGCATATACCCTGAGAAAACCATAATCCAAAAAGAGTCATGTACCATAATGTTCACTGCAGCTCTACCTACAATAGCCAGGACATGGAAGCAACCTAAGTGTCCATCAACAGATGAGTGGATAAAGAAGATGTGGCACATATATGCAATGGAATATTACTCA
>NC_041227.1:85797242-85821048 GCF_002837175.3 Physeter macrocephalus
GAGGGAGATGCAAGAGGGAGGAGATATGGGGATATATGTATACGTATAGCTGATTCACTTTGTTATACAGCAGCAACTAACACAACATTGTAAATCAATTATACTTCAATAAAGATGTTAAAAAATAATAAGTTTCAGCAGAATTGACATTAATTTTCAAACTAAACCACCTTTGGATTAGAGAATAACAATTCATTCCTCATTATATCCATCATGTTTTCATTTAGCCTTAAGTATGCAGAAATACAATCTCCAATTTCCACTTATTTTATCTAAATTACATGTTTCCAGTAACAAATCTTGCTCGTTCAAAAATGAAAATAAATTAGCATTAACTTTCATATCCTTGAATCCTGATATCAATTTATAAAGTCACTATTTATTAATCTAAAAAAAATAATAGATGTTAAGGAAGATGAATGACAGAATAAGAAAGACTAGTACACGTCTTACTGGGTACCCCAAAGAAGAGATTAAAGAATGGAGCACAGGCATTGTTTGAAGACACAATAGCTATGATTTTTTTTTTTGTAATGATACATAAAATCAACTCAGAAATCCAGGAAACACAAAGTATCACCCCCAAGATGAGTAAATTAAAGAAATAAATATATAGCATACCAGTGAAACTGCAAAACGGGGGGGCGGAGAGGTGGGGGAAACCAGAAAGAAAGACACCTGCATGCAAAGGAATAGCAATAAGAATGGCGACAGCCTTCCTGCCTTCTCAATACCAACCACGGAGGCCAGAAGACAATGGGATAACATTTTTTAAGTGATGAGAAAAAATAACTATCAACCTAGAATTGGTTGCCAAGAAAAATTACCTTCAGGAAAGAGGATGGATGTAGAGATATTTATAGAGAAAAACAGAGTTTACAACCCAAAAGCTTTCACTTAAGGAACTTATAGAGGATATAGGTTCAATTTTTAAAATAGATTAAGATTAGTCAGATTTTATATTCTTCTTGTGTCAGTTTTAGTAATGTTTTTCTAAGAATATTTCTATTTCAACTAAATTTTCTATTTAATTGGCATAAGATCATTTACGCTACCGTATTTTGATCTTTTTAATGCAACAACCAGAGAATGTGCATTCTTCACAAGCACCCACGGTTTATTTTCAGAAACTGACCATGTACTGGGCCATGAATCAGTTATTTTAAAAATTTCAAAGATCAGGGTAAAAAAAAAAATGAGGGGGTGATAACTCATCTTTAATCATAATTATTATAATAGGCTCCATTTATTGAATAATCTACATATGATTTCTCCTTTACCCATTTCTTCTTATTATCCCCTTTTAGGTAATTAAAAAAATTTTTTTTTATCATCCGCATTTTAAATTGAGGAAACTGAACCTTAAAAAAGTGTCATTGGCCTAAGGTCATACAAGATGCTAAAGCTGAAGTTTCTCTCAAATGATAAATCACCTCGCATACTTTTGTACCCCTAGTGTTCCATACATTAGGTGCTCAATTAAAACGGATTACATGACCAAACAAACATTTTCCCCTTCATTAAGACTCCTGTCTTTCCTGGGTGTGAAGGAGAGAATTAAGCCAGTCTGTCTCTTCTTTTCCTCTCAACTCCCCTGCCACCTCCATGCATAATAATGTTAAGGGCCAGAAAATAAAGAGTGAAAACATATCAAGACTCTGGGAAATTAATCACATGCAAGGAAGCGCTGAAGGAGAAACATTTGCATAAGACATCAAACACAAGTACCACGTAACACGAGTTGGGTGAGAAATACATTTACATTTATTTTAGCATCTTGCAGCTATTTCTTCCCCTGTGTGCACTTTTGTCTCTCTCTTTTTTTTTCTTATTTAATTACACTTCCATCTGCATCAGCCTTAAGTATAAATTGAATTCCACTGGGAGAGCCCAGCTTCTGGTTAGGCTGCCTTGCGCTGAGTAAAGACAATGAAAAGTGATGTCCGGTCCCAGAGATGTGCAGACAAGGACCCAACCCCATCATCTGTAACTTCCAGGAATCCCCTCCCTTCTTCCTGCAGGGCCCCAGAGCTGGCCAGCGAGCTGTTCTAAGGACTATACCAAATTCCAAGGCCGGAAAGGAAACCACAAATATCAGAGCTGTGCTCTTCAATTAGATGCCTCTCCATCACCTTTTGATCCCCGTGTCCTGACACTGCCTGCAGCCCTGCCAGAGCCCCAGCGTCTGCTCTTAGCAATACTCCACTCCTCCCCACAAGCCTCAGAATGACAACATTTTCGTTACAGTACTTTAATGCACTAGCAAATTCCTCAGTTGCGGTTAGTACACCAGACTATTTAGACATAGTCCACAAACTGTTTGGACTGCGGGGGAGGTTCTGGCGTTCGCCTTTTCAAAGGGGTTCAGATTGTTTCAGATGGCAGAAGACCTAACGTCTGCAGGAAGGTCTGCAAACGGCTTCGCTAATTGAAACATCCACAAAGCAACCTGCAAAATCGAGACGCTCAAAAAGCATGAATGGCGTTAGCTCGTTCGGTAGTTTTTAAGTAAAATCACATTGTCCGATTTTGCCATGGGAAGAAAAAAAACCGACGCACAGGAGATGTGCTGTAGCAGCGAGGGGGTTTATCAGGAATTGCAGGGCATCGGTACGCTCTGTTGATCTCAGACCCAAGAGGGATATCATTGTTTGTAGGTTTGTTGTATTCATCTTGTTTGGTTAAGAGGATTTTAGAAGGATGCCCCAAAGACTGTCCAGCCCTGGGCTGAGGCGACTGAGCACCTGAAATACAGCTGGTAGGGAATGAGGAGTTTAATTTTTCACTTTATTAAACGTTAATTAATTGTAAATGTAAAAAACTACATTCAATTCAGTTACTGGAAAACTCTTATTTTGATAAAACTTGGGTATGCGAACCTACTTTTTCAACTGCAAATTTCAGAAATACAAATCAAGTATTTCTAGTGAAATTTAGCAGTCAGTTTGAGATGTGTGATAAATGAATAATACATGCCAGGTTTTGAAGATTCCACATGAATAAAAATATAAAATATCTCATCAGAATTTCTTTATATTAACTCCATGTTGAAGTGACAATATTTTGGATAAACTGAGTGAAATGAAATATGTAATTAAAATGGATTCCTTCTATTTCTTTTTCATTTTTTAAATGTGGCTACTTGAAAATGTTAAAGTATAGATAAGGCTCACACTATATTTTTGTTGGACCACACTGAGCTAAACCATGCTGCTACTCCTGCCGGCTTCAAAGGACAGGCAGTGCGTACAGCACCATTTTTTGGAATCAGATACCTATAGGCATCTTTAGATTCTACGAGGTGGGTCTCTCTAATACTCTTGGCAACCTCAAGCCTGTTGTCTGGAGTGATACAATGACATCCATGTCAAACCAAATTAAATTTACATTAATTCAGTCATACTAAAACTCAATCTGAGTCAGATGCTATAAGGGACTAGAGGTAATTCCCAAGAGTTTGCAGTCTTGTAAAGCAAGACCTATGACATACAACAACGAGTGAGGAATTGGAAAGCAGTCCAATAAGACACGAAAATAAACTGCAGCGGGGTTACTAGATAAAATACAGGGAGCCCAGTAAAATAAATTTCAGATAAACAACAAATAATTTTTTAGTGAAACTATGTTGCATACAATAAAAGGGTGTCCTGTGCTTTTATTTGCTAACTCTGGCAATCCTAAGAGGCAAGGGCTGTAGAATATCAGAGAGCAGAGAAATATCTTCCCCCAGAAGAAGCCAGTCTGTCCTACAAGGGTCTGAGGATGTACAGAGAACTGTCTACTTTCTCTAGTAAATCAACAGTGCATATCTTGCCTTTGTCCTGCTGTCTTTACTTCTGGATAAGATCTGAGCTCTGCTCATCCCTGTACAGTTTATAGAGATTAAATGGAACAGGGGGAGCAGTGTAGCTGATACCTTTGCATTTATGACTCTTTTCTTAGTCCACAGGCTCTCATGGGTAGACGCCATGGCTTACTGAGGGAATGAGTTTTTATGTAGCTGTCAGTCTGTAGGGCTTGGTGGATCATACCCACAGGCAGACTTAAACTCTCATACAACCTATTCTGAAACAAGGAGGAAAAGAAATCTGCAAATACTACTGGAAAGTGCCCTGCTCCTCTCCTCACAATGGCCAGCAGCTCTGGGAATGGCCAAAGGATTTTCTCTTCTGTGAAAACATCCCATTGGACAAGGTTTCAAGATCTAAGAACTCATTTGGATTCTTCCTTCATGCTTCAACATCTTTTCCCATTTTAAGGCTGAAACAAGGAAGGTGGACATAACACCCATGTTAAGTCAGAAGCAATCTCTCCTGTATGGATGGACACACACTGAGCCCAAGAACCCTCACACAGCTCTCCAAGTGCCAAGAGGCAGGGCAGATCCCAAGTATCCCACTTATGACATTTATCTAGTAATGGAGATCTTCGTCCTTGGGTTGCCAGTCCTGAGATCCCAGGAGGACTAACTGCAGACAGGTGTCAGATCACATAATTTGCACAATATCAGAAATGCTTCCATGACCTCACAGATGGACTACTGTCCACCCTCAAATACCTTTTTCATTACCAATCCTGCTTTTTTTAAACTCCTGCTGAATTTGAGCAGGTGATGGCACTCAGAGCCTGTAGTACTCAGATACTTGAGCTGACTGCTTTATCTCATTTATGGGATACTTTCCCTTGGATTTGTCATGTTCAGGATGTGTCCAGGCATTTCAAAGAAGTGCTACAGAATCCTAAAAGAAGATTAATTTAGAATTTTAGAACTTAATTTTTAATTAGGATATATGAAGTGGTGGAGGGTAGGATCATGTTAAAACAAAATCCAACAATTCCAGATGAAACCATCCTATGTGTCTGATTTTCTGAGTCATTCTAATCGCTACTTTGGTGGCCCATTGTCACACCATGTGTCAGGCTCCAGGCTTTTAAATTTTGGTTTAGGAAATGCCCACAATGAGTAGGCTGCAAATCCAAAGGGATTATGAAACACTGTTAAAGATTTCAAAATCACTTTTCCTCATCCATTTACCCCAAAGGAATGTAAAACTTGGGTCTGTAGATACTTGAATATAAATACAGAAAACTTTTTAAAGATAAAAGGTGTATAAATATGTGGGTACATTTATATGAATTTTGACTCTATAAATCAATAATGATAATGTCTTAGTGAGTTTTAAAATATAGAAAGAATCGAGATGGAATGGAATCAACAATGGATAAGGGGTAAAGTACTTAAAAGTATTCTATGGGTTTTGCTTTGTTCAGTAAGAGGGTGAAAATATAAACTGATATTAGATGTTGATACATTACAAATATGAGATGTATTCTCATGGGTAACCACTAACTCTTATTTCCAAAGTAAGAGAGGGATGAAAATGGAATAATAAAAAGTAACCTGAAAGAACACAAGAAGAAAGAGTAAAAAAAAAGAGAAAACAGGACAAATAGAAAGCACATAGTAAGATGGGAGGGTTTTTTAAATTGAAATGTATTTGGCATATAGCATTGGGTAAGTTTAAGGTGTACCTGTTGATTAGATACATTTTTTTAAATTAATTAATTAATTAATTAATTATTTTTGGCTGCGTTGGGTCTTCGTTTCTGGGCGAGGGCTTTCTCTAGTTGCGGCGAGCGGGGGCCACTCTTCATCGCGGTGCACAGGCCTCTCACTGTCGTGGCCTCTCTTGTTGCGGAGCACAAGCTCCAGATGCGCAGGCTCAGTAGTTGTGGCTCACGGGCCTAGTTGCTCCGCGGCATGTGGGATCTTCCCGGACCAGGGCTCGAACCCGCGTCCCCTGCATTGGCAGGCAGATTCTCAACCACTGCGCCACCAGGGAAGCCCTAGATACATTTATATATTGCAATACAATTGCCATTGTAGTGTCAGCTACACCTCTACACATCACATAATTACCATTTCTTTTTTGTGGTGGGAAGAGTTAAGACCTAGCCTCTCCACAAGCTCGATGTGTATAATATTGTTGTCTATAACCACTATACTGCACTTCAGATCTCCGGAACTTATTTATGTACCAGTTGCAAGTTTGTACTCCTAAAACCTCTCCCATTCACCCACCCACAACCCATGGTAACCACCAATCCACTCTCTGTTTTTACAAATTTGGCTTTTCTGGATTCCACATAAAAGTGATATCAAACAATATTTGTCCTTCTCTGTCTGACTTATCTCACTTAGCATAATGCCCTCAATGTCCACCCATGTTGTTGCAAATGGCAGGCTTTCCTTCCTTCTCATGGCTCAATTAGATTCCATTGTGCATGTATACCACATCTTCTATACCCATTAATCCGCTGACAGGCACTTAGGTTGTTTCCGTATGTTGGGTATTGTGAATGATGCTGCAATAAATATGGGAGTGCAGTCATCTCTTCGATATCCTGTTTTAAATTCCTTTGCATATATACTTGGAAGTGGAATTGCTGGTTTATATGGTAGTTCTGTTTTTAATTTTTGGTGGAACCTCCATATTGTTTCCCATAACAGCTGAACCAATTTACATTCCCACCGACAGTGTACAAGAGTCCCCTTTTCTCCACATTCTCAACAATAGCTGTGATCTCTTATCCTCTTGATGATAGCCATTCTAACAGATGTGAGGTAATATCTCATTTTGATTTTGATTTGCATTTCTCTGATGATTAGTGATGAACAGTAAGATGGTAATTTTAAATTCAAGTGTTTCAGTAATCACATTAAATATAAATGTACTAAATGTTGCATTGAAAGTCAAAGACTGTCACACCAGATAAAAGCTAGATGATATTTAAACAAATCACATCCAAAAAGGATACAGAGAGATTTAAAGTAGAATAGAAAAAGATACATCATGCAAAACAGTAACCTAAAGAAAGCTGGTGTGCCTATATTAATCTCAGAACTTTCTTTTAGACAGAAAATATTATTAGAGATAAAGAGGGACAATTCATAATAAATGTTTCATTCACCAGAAAGATATAATTCTAAAGCTCTATGCACCTAATAAGATAATCCAAAATAGATGCAGTAAATATTGGCAAGGGTCTAGGAGAAACAAGTTCACAATCACATGGGAGAATAAACACACCTGTCTCACTGACCTAGATCAAGCAGGTCAAGAGATAATAAGGATGTAGAATATTTGAACACCACCACCAGCAAAACCTGACCTAACAGATATATACAGGACACTATCTCCAGCAGCTGCAGGGTATACATTCTTATAAAACACACATGGAGCTTATATAAAAATTTACCATTTGCTGACCAATAATGCATGTTTCATTCATTCATTTATTCATTTATTTATGGCTGTCTTGGGTCTTCATTGCTGCACACAGGCTTTCTCTAGTTGCAGCGAGCGGGGGCTACTCTTTGTTGCGGTGTGTGGGCTTCCAATTGCGGTGGCTTCTCTTGTTGCGGAGCACGGGCTCTAGGCGTGTGGGCTTTGGTAGTTGTGGCACGCGGGCTCAGTAGTTGTAGCTCACGGGCTTAGTTGCTCTGCGGCACGTGGGGTCTTCCCAGACCAGGGCTTGAACCCTTGTCCCCTGCATTGGCAGGCAGATTCTTAACTACTGAGCCACCAGGGAAGTCTGCATGTTTCATTTAAATGTTACTTCTCAGCTGTCCCATCTATTTCTTACACAATAACTCATTAGATATACATTAGAACCTCTCAATCTACCTTCAATTCCTTGTAAATTTTCTCATTATTTTTAAATGACTTTGATTCTGAATCCTAGGGGATTTCCTTAGTATCATCTTCTAACTCAGCAATTTTTCAGTTGTGTCAAGTCTTAGATTTAACTTGTCTATTGAGTTTTTTACTTCAAAGATTCTTTTTTTTTATTTCTAGAACTTCGAGAAGAGACTTGGGAGAAAGAATCTATCTGTGTTCAAAAGCCATATAAACATCTATGTGGATCAGAAACAGCACCAAGCAGTCAAATGCAGCCTCTCAGGCATCACCAACTGCCATGAGAGAGTGGGCACAGATGGCTGTGTGGGATGCAAGGGACAGAGAGCATCTCAAACAGCCTCTCAGAGCCTTTGGTGGTCCCAGAGTGGAATGGGAAGGCACTGAACTTCACCGAATAAGAAGTGGTAGATATAAAGGGATCTCATCACCAGGAGGAAAGGCTGTGACAGAAAGAGGAGAGATGGACTCTGTAGCTGGAACATGGGTGGGATCATAGGAACCTTATCAGATACACATGAGGACCAGATAGCAAAGCGCACTCCAGTGGATGCTGTCCTTAGGACGGATGAAGGATGTGGACTGGATGCTTCTCTAACCCAGCCCCACACTGGGTTCTAGGGAGCCCTCAACTTCAATGATGCCTGGACAGGAAAGGGTGTGAAATCCAGAACTGAGTGATTTATACTGAAATGGGTTTTCCAAAAATTGACTAAGTTCTGTTTCCTGCCAGCAGACGAGAGGAGGTATTGAGATAGAAATTACAGAAAAAATTAAGAATTATAGAAAAAAAAAAAGGTTGCACATCTCCAGTTGAGTTTCGTGGATGTCCAATTTTTTCCGAGATTCAGAAGCAACTTAGGATGGAACGGACTTCACATGTCACCAAGTTCCACTCCAGCATTGAGAAGACCAGGAATCTAAGGAATTTAGACTCAGTGAGAAGAATGAATGGACTAGTCCAAGGTCACGGCTGTGTTGTAACACAGGACGGCGCTCCTTTGAGAAACAGAGGCTGGGGTCCTGGTCCTATAAGTGTGGTCCTAGAACTGTGTTTCTTGAAGGCTCACTCCTTCCCTACACATCTTTGTTGACTTTGCCCTGATTTCCACTCAGGAAATACTTACGTTTTCTTCGGATAATCTTCATTGTCTTTAAGCATTTCTAATTACTCTTTCATTTCACAATTTTCTTGGCTATTTTCTCATTTTCTTCCCGAAGAGGAAATTTAGGTTCCCCCTAAATCTCATTCCTATTTTTTTTTAATTACATTGAACTTATAGATTATTGAGGAAAGAAGTGATGTCTTCTCACTTTTAGGTCCTACTATACTCCAAACAGAATATGCTTCTTGAGGTACTTAAATCTCTTTCTAAATTCCTCAGTAAACTTTTACAGTTTTTCTTCATCTGTACTTTTATTTTGAAGCTTATTTCCAGGCAGTTTATATTTGAGGATTGTTTTAGTGATTAGGATCTTTTCCCACTGTACTTTCTAAATGCTTCTTGGTGATAAATTGTGAAAGCTATTGCCTTTTTTTCTCTATATTTATTTTATTTCTCTGTTTTGATACTTGAGACTTTATTTGTGGCTTAATACATAATACTTAAATGAACTAAAGTTCCATGTTCCCTGGAAAAGGGCATACTCTCTGTTTGTAGGATATATAGTTCAAAACGTATCCTTTAAATACAACTTATTCATTTTATTAATATTTTTCTACATCATTGCTTATTCTTTAATTACTTTGAGATAGTCATGTTTTTACAAATTTCTCCTTGTATTTTTAAGAGTGTGAGCTTTACATATATTTCATTCACTGATTTTGGAACATAAAAGTTAATTGGTGCTCTATTATCTTTTAGTTTTTACAATTAAAATGGTGGTCTTGTGGGCTTCCCTGGTGGCGCAGTGGTTGAGAGTCCGCCTGCCGATGCAGCGGACACGGGTTCGTGCCCCGGTCCGGGAAGATCCCACGTGCCGCGGAGCGGCTGGGCCCGTGAGCCATGGCCGCTGAGCCTGTGCTTCCGGAGCCTGTGCTCCGCAACGGGAGAAGCCACAACAGCGAGAGGCCTGCGTACCGCAAAAAAAAAAAATAATAATAAATAAATAAAATGGTGGTCTTTGTTCACAGTCTCATTTGATGCTATATTAAATTCTACATAGCCTATTAAATTGTAACTTTTTTCTTTTTGTGTCCGCTACACTTTTGAATACGGATTCGTTTTAGGTATGTCTTTAGTCAATAGCAGACAACCGGACTTTGTTTCATTACATATCAATTTCAGGATCTCTTCTTTAATAAGGGAGTTTATCTCATTTACAATCACTCTTACAAGTACTATATTTGGTCTATGTCTACTTTCCTTTTTCTGTTTTTGCTTCTTGAGTTCTCCTTTTACTCTTTTTTTCCTAACCAGGTCAGCCTTTTTTTTTTTTTTTTTTTTCCACTTTGCTTTTCTCTGATGAATTACCTCTTGAGTTCTTCAAATACAGTATTTTCTTTAACCTACAGTTTAAAATTACTAGAATTAAGAAACGTACATTTTCGGTCACTCTAATTTAAGCAAAATGTTTAACACACTTCCATTTCCTTTTCCCCCATTCAGATTATGGCCTCTGTTAATGTAATGTGGTTTTATAGATCAAGATTATTCATATCACTCTGCATTAAAATGTTTTATCTTCTTTTGTGAGGACAATTCTCGTTTGTGACACTCTTAGAACAGGTTTACAATTATTTGGATCCCTCTTACTTTTAATTTGTTTCAGTGCATATTGCCAATCTTTTTTTATTATTTTCCCAGCTTCAAACATTTAATTTTGATTTTCTGTTGGTTGTAATTATTTCTTCAAGGAACATTTTTCCGTGAAGCTTACGTGGCTGATATTTTCCAAGTCATTCTATTTGAGGATGTGTTTTTGTTACCGTCACACATAAAAGACAGCCTGACAAGCTATAAAATTCCTGATTCACAACTTTTTCTCTCACAATTGCTTTGAGGTCTCCATCGTCTTCTGGCATTCAGGGTTGCACTAAAAAAGTGTGATACCAGCCTAGTTCTTACATATTTATTCATGGATTACTTTTTTCCTTATTATTTCCTTATACAGAAGCTTGATAAATTTTCTTCATCGATGTAGTCAGAGTTTTCTAGACAATGTCTCAATGTGAATTTGAGTGAAATACAATGAACCTTATTCTGTAGAGAAAACTCTTTCTTGAACTCAAGAAATGTCCTATTATAGCTTCAATTTTAACTCTTACACCATTTTCTATGTATTTTGGTGCAGGATAGATAAGGACAAACAGACAAAGCAAAATCTTTGTTTTCATGGAGCTAATTATTAGTCTTGTGAGCAAGGCACTTATTAGAGGAGGAATACCATACCATAGCATACCAGTACCATACCAGTCAGTACTAGCGTTGTGACTACCTAATGTGCATTGAACATTTGCTACATACCGGGTTCTATGTTAAGGTCTGTATATTTTTCATTTAATTCTCATGACAACAACGGAAAGAAGGTTCTGTTATTAACCAGATTTACAGGTGGGCAGACTGAGTATCCAAGAAGTCAAGTAAATTGCCTGAGATGGGATTTGAACCCAGCGAAGAGTAGGGAAGCATGCAGCCTGGCCAGAAGAGACAGCTGGCTCTGGGAAAGGGAAGAGGTTGGTGAATTTGAGGAAAAGAAAAGAACACCTGTGGCTGAAGAAGTGAGGGGTGAGTGGTAAAACGTAAGCCTAAGGAAGAAGGTAGGTGTCAGATCATAGCCTTCCTGGGAAATGTGCAAACTTGGCTGCCAAGCCATTGTTTTGCTCTGTCCTGCCTTTGAGGCTGATTTTAATTCTACTACTATGTCTTTAATTTCTTGCAGACCCTCTACATCCCAGCTTCTACATCTTGAAAGCAATTCCATCTTCTCTTTCTTGAATTTCATTGCTCAAACTCAAGTCCCCTTTTATCTCAGTCTCTTCGCTCTTCATGATACTGTGTAGAGATTATGGCTTCTTTAAGCAAGTCGAGAAATCCAAACAGTTGTCTGAATTTTTCACATGGATTCTACATGAGATAAGCTTCAGACTCCCCCACCCCTTAGTTGTCTGAATGCTGTCCTTGTATGTTGTCCCAGAGTATGATTTTCAGACTTCTGAAGGAGGCATTTCTCTCTTCATATCCTTGAACGAGATGAAACCTGCCCAGACTCCACTCTTACCCGAAGATCAGGGGAGTGTTATGGATCCAGGTTTCCTTATCTATACACCGTGTGATGGTAAATCCACTTCCAGTCACTACAGCGTGGAGGGTATTTGATGCTCTAGCCTAATCCTGCTTCTGGGACATCTTCACACATTTTTTTCTGTTCTTTAACAGGGGGCATCTTTTACCATTCCTGGTTGGTTCCTGGATTTTTTACCTGATGCAGGGCTTGCAAAACAAAAATTCCCAAAATGTATAGTCCTTGAGCTTTCTTCCTAGTTTCATCCCCACTTGGATCAATTTCCTCTTAAAGATGGCACCTCCTGTAACAGACGGGGCCACGCCCAGGCCTCCCTGTGCAGTCCAGATACTTTCCTGGGTTAAAAAAAAGAAAATCTTTACAGGGACACAGAATGATGGGCATGAAATTAGAAAAAGTAATTTTAAGTGTGCCCCCTAGAGCACACTTAAAGGGTGTCAGAGGGATGCTTGCTCTGTTTTTGCTTTTTGTTTTTAATTTTTAAATTTATTAATTTATTTTTGGCTGCGTTGGGTCTTTGTCGCTGCGCGCGGGCTTTCTCTAGTTGCAGCGAGCGGAGGCTACTCTTCATTGCGGTGCGCGGGCTTCTGATTGTGGTGGCTTCTCTTGTTGTGGAGCACGGGCTCTAGGTGCACAGGCTTCAGTAGTTGTGGCATGCAGGCTCAGTAGTTGTGGCTCGCGGGCTCTAGAGCACAGGCTCAGTAGTTGTGGCTCACGGGCTTAGTTGTTCCGTAGCATGCGGGCTCTTTCCGGACCAGGGCTCGAACCCATGTCCCCTGCATTGGCAGGCGGATTCTTAAACCCTGCACCACCAGGGCAGTCCCTCTTGCTCTGTTTTTTCATTAGTACAGGCCACAGATTCTTGAGACAGGAGGCAGAGGTGGGAGGAGAAAGGCGAATAAAAGCGTCTTTGACTTGTTTGATAAAGATAAAACTTTGGGTTGCCATATGCTGACCTGGGTGGGGTTTTACTCAGCCTGGCTCCATATGCTTTATAATTAGTTGATATCAGAATTTGGCATCTTTTCCTCTTGTTGATTTTAATTTTCGGTGTTACTGAATTATTACCTTTATCCGAGTATTCACAGGAGACTGTTCACCTTCCACCATTTTTTATTTGTGACTTTATTTTAGTAAAAATTTGAATTTGACAGAAGCACAAAGAAAGCTTTTTGGAGGGTCATACTTAACTTCTAATTCTTTGTATGATTAAATGGAACACCTCCCTCTCCCCCCACCAATAAAAAAGAAAGAAAGAAAGAAAAAAGAAGACTTTAAAGCAGCTTAAAGTCTCAATCAATGTAACTTGGATTAGTAGCACCTCTTGATTGTTTTCTGGCCAAAGGCAACATCAACAAGAGTATTTTTCCAGCCTACACATTTGTCAATTGGTTGAGAAAATGTAGGAATAAGATTTTTTACTTTTTGCACATGTGGTTTCTTCGTCCATTCTTTACTGCTATCTTTTGGATTCAGACACTCAGTTTGGAGTGACACAGCTCATCCTGTGTTTTTTCAGCCAGTGATGATCTCTACAGATTGATCAGTATTATTGAATCTCTTATTTTAGATGTAAGATGTTTTATAACATTTTCTATGTAACATTGCTTTTCTAACACCTGTACTTCTCTGCCTTATGTTTCCTTTTTCACCCACCCCATTCTGGCTCCCTGGTTTAGTTGCTTTTTTGATCCCAGACGTCCATTTTGCAACTCCTCTCTAAGACTTTTCAGTTGAAATCTGAAAGAATTAAGCAAGTGAGTCAGAAATCACTTCTTGTCAAGCACCGTGCCAGAAAATGAGCAGTTTTGTGTTCAGTGGGAAAAAGCATTTACCCTTTCTTCACTTCTTGCCACTTGAAAGGAAATCCATCCCTTTCTCCTCTTTGAATTTAATTCCCCAATCTCTATACCAAAATCGAAAAAGAGCAGCAGGAACATACAAATGCTGGACATCCAGTCTCGGCCACATATCATATTTATCACCTTTAATGTCCCCTTAATGTGTGTGTCTTGCCTTGCGAACTGAGCTATGACTCCACTAGTAAAAATTATATGACTCACGTCCAAGTCCACATTTAGCAAAATTTCTAAAGCTTTGTCAGTGTGCAAGGCAATGAATATGAAATGAGGTCTGCATTCTTTATTTGGATTAAGTTTAAAGCTTTTCAAATAACACCATCTGAAAATGTCAGCATGACAAAGCTGCCATTCTTAGGGGAGGGAACGTACCCACGGCGTGCAGGGCCGAGAGGAGAGATCCACAGTTTATCTTGCTATCTTGTAACTCTCTTCTACTTGCTGCCTCACGTATCTGCCCTTGGCATTTTTATGTATGAAGGAAATACGGTTACAAATAAACACCAAGGGAAATTTTCAGATGGAGAACAATCTAGAGAAGGCTAAATGATAGTGATTACTGTGAGACAGTATGGGTCAGGGGTCAAAAAACTCCGGCCCAGGGGCCAAATCTGGCCTGTTCTTGTAAATAAAGTCTTACTGGAATATAGCCACACCTGTTCATTTATCAATATATATTGTCTACGGTTGCTTTCCTATTACAATGGCCAGGTTGAGTAGTGGTAACAGAGACCGTATGACCAACACAGCCTAAAGTATTTACTATCTGTCCCTTTACAGAAAAAGCTTACCAACCCCTGGTGTAGGGGATTGTTGGTTTCTACCCAGAATCCACTCCCCTTTCTTTCTTTCCTAACAGGGTCTTGATGTGTCTACGTTCTTACCTCTCCCCCATGAGCTCAGGTGTTCCAAGGCGTGCTCACCCTCCCTCGTCTCTGACTGGTCCACAGGTGACCCCATCAAGCTTGCCAATTTCACTGGAACAAGAGCCCAGGTCTAAGCCAATAGGCCCATGGAAATCCCCCAATCACAAAGATTGTTTCAAAAACAATAGGGAGGGAGTCCAACAGGACTCATGTGAGGAGGCCAGGGTTGTCCCAGATGGTATGCAGTGCTGTGGCCATTTTGCCACCAGGAGGAAAGCCAGGAGGAAATGTAGCCAGTATAGAGAAGGATGCAGCTGAGAGAAACAGAGCTGGAATCCATACATTCAGATAACTTTGGAGACTTCCTTATTTCTGGACTTTCAATTACTTGAGCCAATTAATTTAATTATTTTTAAGCTAATTTGAGTACTGGTTTTTCTGTTACCTGCAACACAGAGACTTCTAACCGATAGAAATATTCTATTTATCTCATGAAAAGTGTCATAGGAGTTTGTGTTCATCTTATTTCTTTGTAGCCCTAAACATGTCCCTCCATCTGGACAGAACCTCCTCCTACTTCTTTCTCTCAGTATCTCTTGGTCGCTGCCTCTTTGAATCACTAACCAGCAATTTGTTTAAAGGAGGAGACCCTGCCCCACTCCTTCAACACTCAGGGTCCAAGGTGGTCACTCTTTGGTATACGCTTAGGTATCATCATTCTTGTCCTTACAACTCCTTGACTGGAGATCAGGACACCAGTGTGTGATGCCCCAGGCCTGCAGCCTCACTGGTTTTCTAGTTATTGCCCTCAGGAAAGTCCAACATTCTTAATACGGTTTGCAAGATCCTCTGTGTTCTGTTCTATGTCCACCACTCCAGCCTCATCCTGAGCCATTTTCCCCTTCCCATCTACTTTCTAGTCACACTGTTTTTCTGGTACTTCCTCTAAGAAGCCACACTCTTGGGTCTCTAAACATTTAAGAAATGCTGTTCTATTCGCCCGGGATCTTCTTCTTTCCAATTTTCACCTACATCACTTTTGTTCATCATTCTCATTTCAGCCCAATGGTTGTTCTCTCAAAGATGACTGATGTGACCTCTAAGACTACTGTAGCTCTGTCTATGACCAGCTTCCATCCACTTCATCCTTCTGTCTTCAAAGCATCCTCATCCTTAGAGCTACTGACTCCCAACCCATATTCACAAGCACACTGGAAGCTCCAGGAAGGCTCAGTCCTAGCCTGTCTTGTTCCCTACCAGGTCCCTGGTCCTCAGCACAGTGTCTGGCACAGATCTGACCCTCAATATATATGGCTCATGACTAAATGAGTAGTTTTGGCTGTTTTAAAAAAGAAGTTACGGACACTACCCGTGTTTGAAGGCAGAGTACATTTCTAATGACTCACGTCTAGTGACTTGAAGAGGTTGTTGGGTAAACAGTATTAAATTCTTACTCTCTTACTCTCCGTTTTCTAGAAAACATGCAGAACATCAGCCTTATGGCAACCATTTATATCTTACAATATATCAGGCTCTCAACCAGGTCCTCAGAATCCACAAGCTCTAACTTCTAAAGTTCCCTGTGCTATACAGTAGGTCCTTGTTGGTTATCTAGTTTATATATAATAGTGTGCATATGTCAATGCCAATCTCCCAATTTATCCCTCCCCCCCATCCCCCCTGGTAACCATAAGTTTGTTTTCAATGTGCTGGTATTTGGATTTGGGGCCTTTGGGAAATAATGAGGTTGAGATGACGTCATGAGGATCAGACCATCAAGATGGTATGTGTCCTTATAAGAAGAGACCAGAGGGCTTGCTCTCTTTCTCTCTCTCTTTCTCTGCCATGTGAGGACACAGTGACAGGGTGGCCATCTGCAGGCCAGGAAGAGCGTTCTCAACAGAGCTCTGACCACGCTGGCACCCTGGGCTTAGACTTCCAGTCTCCAGAACTATGAGAAAACCCAACTTTTCATCATCTGTCCTGGACAACAGCAAACGCCTTCAAACTGATCACCCTCTTCACCCATCTCCTCTCCGATCAGATCACCACACAGCAGCCAGAGAGATCACAACAAATTATCAATCTGACATTGAAATGTTTTCAGCAGGGGGTTGACAAAGACTTTCCATCACTTTCAGAAAAAAAAAAAAAAATCCTGAGATTTCTCCCAATAAAATATCTGCACTAACATTCTGGAATGAACCTCAACTTTAAAACTTTAAAAAATGGTTAAATGCAATCAGAAAATAGAGACTCGCTCACCTTTACGTCAACATAATTTCATAATATGTTTGAGTTGAAAATGCATACTGCTTAAAAATTTCATTGATCAGAGGTACAGTAGCTGTCTCAGTTTCAGCCTCCGCTTTATTGACTCCCAAGGTTCCTATGTGTTAGAACATTCTCTTACGGGTCACCTAGATGTCAATTTGCTGGAGAAAAGGAGGAAAGGAGGAAAGGAGGGCCCCTTGAGTGAGAGTTTATTCTAAGATAAAGAAAACCTAGGGAAACAGGCTCCTTTGAATAAGTTTGGTAAATGTCCAAGCCATTGTAGGAGCAGGGCCATTCTGAGTTTAGTAGAATCTCTTACTCTGCCAAACCAAGTGGACCATTAGTCCCATGTCTGAGTCCTTTGTTAAAGGGAGGACAATAAATGAAAACAGAATGAGTCAGTCCAATAAAACCTTTCAAGACAATACGGCACAATTGGTATTAGATCGGATCTCTTGCAACTGACTATAATACACAGTCTGCTTCGTTACACACCCTGGGAAGTGCTGGCACCTTGAAGAGGGAGAAGGTTGATGCTTGTGCACGGTAAGATGGCAGGTACTGAGGTTGTGCTCAGGAGAAATGATGATATTCAGCAGATGATGGGCAGGAGAAAATGGAACCCAATGGGAGACAGAAGTACCTGGGAGTCAGGGCAGGCAGAGATGGGGCTGGAAAGGAGAATGGGAGGGAAAGGCAAGCTGTAGGTGGTACCTAACAAGACAGGTGACTTATTTATGGAAACACGTGAGAGACACCACCATAACATACCTGGGGTGGATTTTCTGGGGTCTGCAGTCTGTGTGGATAAAAGGAGGGCAGGAAGCAAGAGTTGGATATGAGTTAAAGAAAGGTCTTTACTCTCGGTCAGGTTACTGAAGAAGCAGCATGCATGGTGAACGGAGGACCAGGGGAAGAGATGCAAAAAGTAGATCTGGAGCCCTGGAAAATTTCTTAATTCCCTTGAAAAATTAACTACTTACTCAGAATCCTGATATCCTCAATGTGCAATGTTTTAATAATAGAACTGATTTTTAAATAAAATAGCTAATCACAGACTCCAGGAAACTGGGACTCGTAAGTGGAGCAAGGCGGGAGGGAAAAGAGTAAAATCAAAAGGATGGACCTGAGGGAAGGTGAAGAGACTCTGAATTTCCAGGGAGAAGCATGGGAGAGGAGCCCACTGCTGGAAGCAGAGGGCAGGGTGGTGCCTGCTCTGTCATTATAATTTGTATATAATTATAAATTATATAATTATAATTGTAATTATAAAGATAACCATGGCAACCAAGGCATGGCGCAGGCATGCCTTCCCTCAGGTGGGTTTGTGAGAAAGGAGTTTTACAGCCACGTCCAATATAATTTGGTTGCTTAAATATTCTGTGAAGTATTAGTAACGCTGAACTCTCTTCAACACTCCCGGGGAATTTTCATTCACATAATAAAAATACAAGCTGCGACACGGGTGATGTGACAACCCAGGAAAGCCCACTGGATCTGAGCGCCTAGACTTCGTTTGGGCAGAGGATAAGCTTTGAAAAATTAGTCAGGGATTTGGTGATGTACAGATTCAACTGAAGTGACAGATTTATGTGGCTCAGGATGATCCTGGTTTTGAAATGTAACATGAAATGCCAGACAGTGAGTGTTCGGAGACCACCAGCATTGGAGAGGCCTCTCTACGGGGCTGACGCATTATTTACGTTCCGTCTGCTTTGCACATCGAGCAGTTTCATTTTCAAAGTGAAGAGCGGGGTCCGTGATTTCTAAACTGGAATTCTAGGCTGACCTCAGAGACATGTGCTTTCCTAACACACCCGGCCGGCACTGGTTCTGGGGTTGAATTTGGGCAGACGACACACCACACACTGTTTGCTTATCATCGTTTGACTTTGTTTTATTTACAAATCATAAGCACGGTCGGGCCGCCGAGCACATCTCTCACTAAGGCTCTTGCCAGCCCAGAGCAGATGGAGACATAAATCAGGCCCCAAGTCTCTTCCTCTGCACAGTCACATGGGAGGGTCCTGGGTCCCTCTGTACCATGGAAATAGTTACCCTCTCCCCACGTGTGCCCAGGGCCTACCCCACTTTGGGGCTAGAAGGAGAGCCAGTCACGGCCGTGGAGGAATTCATGCCAGATGTGGCTCATCTTCCTTTCAGTTCCTTGATTCCTCCTGGAATACGGGGCCATTTGCTGTTTTCTGGTCATTTCCAATTTTACCACTTGAAATTTGTACTTGTGTTTCTTGGAGGTTTAAGTATTTTCTCTTCTTAGACATACCAGGACTTTGAGTTGTTTTAATTACATCATCCAGAATAGAAAATCTTATCTGCTGACTTTTATTCTAGTTACTAATGCCTTTCTTTTAAAATCAACTCTCTCAAGGTACCATTTACGTACCAGAAAATGTACCCATTTAGAGTGTAGTTTGATGAGTTTTGACAAACGTATACACCTGTGAAACTACGACCACAGTCAAGGTAAGGAATATGTCCATCACCCCTGGGAAGTTCCCTGTATCTGTTTGCAGGCAACCACTCGTCTCTTTGTTGTCACTAGAGAGTACATTTATCTGTTCTAGAGTGTCTTATCAACGGAATCATATCGTATATATTCTTTGGGTCTAGTTTCTTTCACTGAAATAGTGTATGAGACTCTCCCATGTTTTTGTAGTTATCAGTAGTTCACTTTTAATCACTAAGTAGTATTCCATTGGGTGAATGGTACATAATTCGTTTTTTCTTTTACCAGTGGATGGACGTTTGGATTACTTCCAGTTTTTGATTATTAGGGACAAAGCTGCTAAGAATATTTGTATGTAAGTTTCTTTTTAATGGACTTTTTCATTTACTTTAGGTAAATACCTAGGAGTGGAATTGCTGGGTCATATGGTGACTGTATATTTCACTTTATGAGAAACTGCCAAGCAGATCTCCAAAGCGGTCACACTGTCTTTGCACTCCTTCCAGCCAAATATGTGTCTCAGTTTCTACACATGCTCAACAACAACACCTGCTTCATAAGCTTGAGGCGAGATGTTTGGAAATACCAAAACTTGGATATAAATTAATGCCTCCTCACATGAAAAGCTGCTCAACATCACTAATGATTAGAGAAATGCAAATCAAAACCACAGTGAGGTGTCACCTCACACTCGTCAGAACGGCCATCATCAGAAAGTCTACAAACAACAATGCTGGAGAGGGTGTGGAGAAAAGGGAACCCTCTTGCACTGTTGGTGGGAATGTAAGTTGGTGCA
This sequence comes from Physeter macrocephalus, assembly GCF_002837175.3. Lineage (NCBI taxonomy): Eukaryota > Metazoa > Chordata > Mammalia > Artiodactyla > Physeteridae > Physeter > Physeter macrocephalus. The sequence continues at coordinate 85,817,450 of NC_041227.1, forward strand.
GCCACTATGGAGAACGGTGTGGAGGTTCCTTAAAAAACTAAACATAGAGCTACCATATGACCCAGCAATCCCACTCCTGGGCATATATCCGGAGAAAGCTCTAATTAGAGTTTTCTAATGCACCAGACATTGTTCTAATCCCTTTTTATGTAAAGAGTCACTCTTCACAACAACCTTCAGAGAGGTTTAATTTTTCTTTCCCTTTTATATATGAGACTCCAAAACATCAAGTAACATGCTCAGAGTCACACATCTAGTGAGGGGCAAAGCCAGGATTTGAACTCAGGGTGTCTGTTTCTGGATCTTATGCTCTTAAACACTGTTCTGCTGATCTCAAACCAGGTACTTATCAACTCTAGAGAGTGTTTAAAAAGATGTTGATTCTTTACACGTAGTGTTTATAAAGAAAATAAGAGGTCACACTACAAGAAGCTAAACGTCTAAGGGGAAAATAGAATGAATGAGATTCATTCAATCCTTCAAAAGAAGAAAAGAAACGCAGTAAATAAAAAACACAGAATAAAATGGCAGGAATACACCCAGGCATATCGATAATCACAATAAATACAATTGAGTAAAAGTCCCTTTTTAAAAGATTGAAGAGTGGAGCTAAAAATATCAAAATAAAATTTGGACCTTTGCTTTTAAAAGAAAAACATATGAACACCAAAAGGAAATATATTAATAAATAAAGGTAGAAAAAAAGGCAGGGACTTTCTATTTCTTCTCGTATATATAAGAAAACTGTAATTTGATAATTCACAGAGGAGACCATCCGGATGGCCATGAAACAATTGGGAAAAAAAAGTTCAAGTCTACTAACTCTAACAATTAGCCAAATACTAGTTAAATTCGAGCGGGGAGAGAGGTAGGGAAAGAGGGAAGGCGAACAGAACAGAGCGGGGGCGGGGGTAGGCAGGAGGAGGGGGTGGGAGCATAAAGGGGGAGATGTCAGCACATTTTCATTTCAAGGTGGTTAAAGTTAAGCAGATGATTCTAATTTACCTAAAATTATACCTTTCTTAATCAACTCAGAAACAGGAAATGTACATAACATAGTTATATACATAACATAGTTATATACATAACAATGGTGAAATGACCAAGCAGAGCTAGAACCCATGCCGTCTAAGGTTTAGCTCCATGTTCCTCCTGCACTACAGTAGTTCCAAAACTTAGCCAGAGAGAAGAGTCAGGAACCTTCACTGAAGTTCCCAGTTGCATGACCTGTTCTTTTTCAGATGTTGAAAGCACAGAAGTGAAACACTCACTCATTTTTTGATATCTGTCCAGTTCTACCAAGATAGCTGGCATCTATTTTTAAAGAGACTGGGGAAGTTTGCTGGGGAGCCCTTGCCAGTTTGTGATGGAGAGCCAAAAGATTAAATATTTATCTTCCAAAAGGTTCCGACTTCAGGTATTGGTTAAACAATGAGATTCCTGAACTGGAAAGCTGGGATGAGGTCTTGCATTACGGAAAATTCGCTCACTTCCATCTGGTAAAATCTGCCAGGCTGGTGGTGGCATCAGTGTGAACAGATCCAGAGACCAGTTTCCAATAAACAGGGGATCTGTACCACAAAACACTAGGCAAACAGCCATCAGAAGAGAACTATAAGAAATGGTCCGGAGCCATGTCTCCCAGCCATTGGTTTAGAAGAAACGTCCATATAAATTCTGTGTATCTGGTCTAAGGAGGATATTTATTAAAAGAAAGCTGCATGCTGTCACCCATATGGAGATGTGGTTTCTGAAGATACCAAGAGGGCAAGGACTGAGAGGAATATTTCATAATTTCTCAAGCTTTAAACTGAAATGTGAATAAAATTGAGTTGATCAGCCTTGTTTATCAAATCAGAAAATGTGAAATGGAATTAATGAATTTCTTACAGTGCTTTATCTCTAATGATGTGATTATCAAAGTACCAAGGTAACTTCAAATTCTCTGACACAGAAACAGGGATTTGCTTATAAAGGAAGCAATTATAGAAAGGACTCACTCACCCTGAAGGCATCTAAGCCATGTCCTTAAGTATGAACACTCAGATAAGCCTGAATCCACACTGACAACCAAAGATGTAAAAGTGCTTTGCTTCAAGATGCAATGTTTTTCCTGAGCATTTATTTCATGCTGTGTCTCAAGGAATCCTCAATACAGGCAATTTAACTGCCTAACCTATCTGATATAATTGGGGCAGCTTTAAATGTAATACAATACATTGTAAACAGTGTTAGAAAAGTGCAATGCTGAAAAGAATCTGAAAAACAATAGATATATATAGTGTGTGTATGTAACTGAATCACTGTGTTGTACACCTGAAACTAACATTGTAAATCAACTATACTGCAATTTAAAAAATTACAATGTTTCATTTTATTCTCATTTTTCTTCGATGTAATCTTTTCTCCATCATTTTTCACAGAAGCACCCAAGAGTACTATTACTGGATTGTACAGTAAATGCATCTTAGATTTTTAGAAATGCCAAACTATTTTCCAGGGTGGGTGGACCCCATTACAGTCCTACCAGCAATGTGTTGTCAATAATGTCCAATGTGATACATGCTTATTCCATTGTACCATTTCCAAACAGCAGAGCTAAACCCAGCCTGCTATCAATGTAATTTTTCTTCTTGACACTATTTTTTGTTAGGTAAGCATATTCTAAAAGTTGAATCCACAGATGTGTCCAGGAACCCTTTCTTATTCCCTTCTTTCTTGGGTAATTAGGTCTTGCAGTGCCTTTAAGATGCCCCCAGGACAAAAGCCATCACCTAGAGAACAGAGCCATTAAAGGTCAGCTAAAATGACTGTGATGCTGTTTCAGCGCCCCATCCTGGTCTTGTCTCTGACTCCTTGCTTATCTTTGGATACTGAACCTATAGTCAGTTTTCGTAACTCTGTATCCTGTGTCTGGTTCTGAACTAAATTTTTTCAAGCTCCTGCACTCCCCCTCTGGGTTTCCTAGTGCTGACTTTTGCCGCTGATGCTGCTTCTAGGGACACTTGGATATCTGAATTATAGACTTATGAGAACCCGCTTGCAAGTTCCATTATCACTCTGGAATATCGTATGCTTCACTTTGTAAACCTTAAAATAATTTTTTAAACCATTATAGACCCATAGGAAGTTGCTAAAAAAGTACAGAAAGTCCCAGATACCTTTCACCAAGCTTCCCTCGATGGTGACATCTGACTGACGTACTGCAGACACAGAACAGCAAGCATCACTGCTCATCCCCCAGTTCTGCAAGGATTAACCCACTGCAATCACTGGCCAACTGCACTCTGTGCTTCAGACACAGGAGATTAAGACAATAATGAATGCCCTGTGCTTTGGACGAGCAGGCCCCTTAAATAGTTAGATGTATATTTCAGGGACGATTTTTTTTTTAACATCTTTATTGGAGTGTCATTGCTTTACAATGCTGTGTTAGTTTCTGCTTTATCACAAAGTGAATCAGTTCTACATATACATATGTTCCCACATCTCTTCCCTCTTGCGTCTCCCTCCCTCCCACCCTCCCTATCCCACCCCTCTAGGTGGTCACAAAGTACTGAGCTGATCTCCCTGTGCTATGCGGCTGCCTCCCACTAGCT
>NC_041227.1:85821416-85822217 GCF_002837175.3 Physeter macrocephalus
CTCCATACTGTTCTCCATAGTGGCTGTATCAATTTACATTATTCCCACCAGCAGTGCAAGAGGGTTCCCTTTTCTCCACACCCTCTCCAGCATTTATTGTTTCTAGAGTTTTTGATGATGGCCAATCTGACCGGTGTGAGATGATATCTCATTGTCGTTTTGATTTGCATTTCTCTAATGATTAATGATGTTGAGCATTCTTTCATGTGTTTGTTGGCGATCTGTATATCTTCTTTGGAGAAATGTCTATTTAGTTCTTCTGCCCATTTTTGGATTGGGTTGTTTGTTTTTTTGTTATTGAGCTGCAAGAGTTGCTTATAAATTTTGGATATTAGTCCTTTGTCAGTTGCTTCGTTTGCAAATATTTTCTCCCATTCTGTGTGTTGTCCTTTCATTTTGTTGATGGTTTCCTTTGCTGTGCAAAAGCTTTTAAGTTTCATTCGGTCTCATTTGTTTATTTTTGTTTTTATTTCCATTTCTCTAGGAGATGGGTCAAAAAGGATCTTGCTGTGATTTATGTCATAGAGTGTTCTGCCTATGTTTTCCTCTAAGAGTTTGATAGTGTCTGGCCTTACATTTAGGTCTTTAATCCATTTTGAGCTTACTTTTGTGTGTGGTGTTAGGGAGTGTTCTAATCTCATACTTTTAAACGTACCTGTCCAGTTTTCCCAGCACCACTTATTAAAGAGGCTGTCCTTTCTCCACTGTACATTCCTGCCTCCTTTATCAAAGATAAGGTGACCATATGTGCGTGGGTTTATCTCTGGGCTTTCTATCCTGTTCCATTGATCTATATTTCTG
>NC_041227.1:85822274-85823076 GCF_002837175.3 Physeter macrocephalus
AGATTGCTTTTGCTATTTGGGGTCTTTTGTGTTTCCATACAAATTGTGAAATTTTTTTTTCTAGTTCTGTAAAAAATGCTAGTGGTAGTTTGATAGGGATTGCATTGAATCTGTAGATTGCTTTGGGTAGTAGAGTCATTTTCACAATGTTGATTCTTCCAATCCAAGAACATGGTATATTTCTCCACCTATTTGTATCATCTTTAATTTCTTTCATCAGTGTCTTATAGTTTTCTGCATACAAGTTTTTTGTCTCCTTAGGTAGGTTTATTCCTAGATATTTTATTCTTTTTGTTGCAATGGTAAATGGGAGTGTTTTCTTAATTTCACTCTCAGATTTTTCATCATTAGTGTATAAGAATGCCAGAGATTTCTGTGCATTAATTTTGTATCCTGCTACTTTACCAAATTCATTGATTAGCTCTAGTAGTTTTCTAGTAGCATCTTTAGGATTCTCTATGTATAGTATCATGTCACCTGCAAACAGTGACAGCTTTACTTCTGCTTTTCAGATTTGGATTCCTTTTACTTCCTTTTCTTCTCTGAATGCTGTGGCTAAAACTTCCAAAATTATGTTGAATAAGAGTGGTGAGAGTGGGCAACCTTGTCTTGTTCCTGATCTTAGTGGAAATGGTTTCAGTTTTTCACCATTGAGGATGATGTTGGCTGTGGGTTTGTCATATATGGCCTTTATTATGTTGAGGAAAGTTCCCTCTATGCCTACTTTCTGCAGGGTTTTTATCATAAATGGGTGTTGAAGTTTGTCAAAAGCTTTCTCTGCATCTATTGAAATGATCATATG
>NC_041227.1:85823854-85863553 GCF_002837175.3 Physeter macrocephalus
TTTTGTATTTCTGCAATGTCAGTTGTTACTTCACCTTTTTCATTTCTAATTCTATTGATTTGAGTCTTCTCCCTTTTTTTCTTGATGAGTCTGGCTAATGGTTTATCAATTTTGTTTATCTTTTCAAAGATCCAGCTTTTAGTTTTATTGATCTTTGCTATCGTTTCCATCATTTCTTTTTATTTCTGATCTGATCTTTATGATTTCTTTCCTTCTGTGAACTTGGGGTTTTTTTTGTTCTTCTTTCTCTAATTGTTTTAGGTGCAAGGTTAGGTTGTTTATTCGAGATGTTTCCTGTTTCTTAAGGTAGGATTGTACTGCTATAAACGTCCCTCTTAGAACTGATTTTGCTGCATCCCATAGGTTTTGGCTCATCGTGTCTCCACTGTCATTTGTTTCTAGGTATTTTTTGATTTCACCTTTGATTTCTTCAGTGATCACTTCGTTATTAAGCAGTATATTGTTTGGCCTCCATGTGCTTGTATTTTTTACAGATCTTTTCCTGTAATTGATATCTAGTCTCATAGCATTGTGGTTGGAAAAGATACTTGATACAATTTCAATTTTCTTAAATTTACCAAGGCTTGATTTGTGACCCAAGATATGATCTATCCTGGAGAATGTTCCATGAGCACTTGAGAAAAATGTGTATTCTGTTGTTTTTGGATGGAATGCACTATAAATATCAATTAACTCCATCTTGTATAATGTATCATTTAAAGCTTGTGTTTCCTTATTTATTTTCATTTTGGATGATCTGTCCATTGGTGAAAGTGGGGTGTTAAAATCCCCTACTATGATTGTGTTACTGTCGATTTCCCCTTTTATGGCTGTTAGTATTTGCCTTATGTATTGAGGTGCTCCTATGTTGGGTGCATAAATATTTACAATTGTTATATCTTCTTCATGGATCGAACCCTTGATCATTATATAGTGTCCTTCTTTGTCTCTTGTTATAGTTTTTACTTTAAAGTCTATTTTGTCTGATATGAGAATTGCTACTCCAGCTTTCTTCTGATTTCCATTTGCATGGAATATCTTTTTCCATCCCCTCACTTTCAGTCTGTATGTGTCCCTAGGTCTGAAGTGGGTCTCTTGTAGACAGCATATATATGGGTCTCGTTTTTGTATCCATTCAGCCAGTCTGTGTCTTTTGGTGGGAGCATTTAATCCATTTACATTTAAGGTAATTATCAATATGTATGTTCCTATTACCATTTATGCTTGTTTCCTCTTTAGTTCTTCTAGGTCGTTGTTAAATGTTTCTTGCATTTTCTTTATTGTATTTCCAAGATTTTGGATCATCTTTACTATCATTATTCTGAATTCTTTTTCAGAGAGACTGCCTATTTCCTCTTCATTTGTTAGATCTGGTGGGTTTTTACCTTATTTCTTCATCTGCTGTGTTTCTTTGTCTTCTCATTTTGCTTATCTTACTGTGTTTGGGGTCTTTTTGCAGGCTGCAGGTTCGTAGTTCCCGCTGTTTTTGGTGTCTGTCCCAAGCCTTTCATCCACATGCCTCAGAATAAAAGGGAGAAAAAGAAGGGAGGGAGGAAGGGAGGAAGGAACGAAGAAGATAAAATAAAATAAAAATGAAATAAAATAAAGTTATTAAAATAAAAAAATTATTAAGAAAAAATTTTTTAGTAAAAAACAAACAAAACGGACGGACAGAGCCCTAGGACAAACGGTGAAAGCAAAGCTATACAGACAAAATCTCACACAGAAGCATACACATACACACTCACAAAAAGAGGAAAAGGGGAAAAAATAATCTATCTTGCTCCCAAAGTCCACCTCCTCAATTTGGGATGATTCGTTGTCTATTCAGGTTTTCCACCGATGCAGGGTACATCAAGTTGATTGTGGAGATTTATGTTGACTGTGGAGATTTAATCCGCTGCTCCCGAGGCTGCTGGGAGGGATTTCCCTTTCTCTTTGCTCGCACAGCTCCCGGGGTTCAGCTTTGGATTTGGCCCCGCCTCTAAGTATAGGTCGCCTGAGGACGTCTGTTCTTCGCTCAGACAGGACGGGGTTAAAGGAGCCGCTGATTCGGGGGCTCTGGCTCACTCAGGCCGGGGGGAGGGAGGGGGAGGAGGCGGGCGAGCCTAAGGAGGCAGAGGCGGCGTGACGTTGCATCAGCCCGAGGCGCGCCGCTCGTTCTCCCGGGGAAGCTGTCCCTGGATCCTGGGACCCCGGCAGTGGCGGGCTGCACAGGCTCCCGGGAGGGGAGATGTGGAGAGTGACCTGGGCTCGCACACAGGCTTCTTGGTGGCGGCAGCAGCAACCCTAGCGTCTCATGCCCGTTTGGAAATGTTTCCTGTTTCTTAAGGTAGGATTGTACTGCTATAAACGTCCCTCTTAGAACTGATTTTGCTGCATCCCATAGGTTTTGGCTCATCGTGTCTCCACTGTCATTTGTTTCTAGGTATTTTTTGATTTCACCTTTGATTTCTTCAGTGATCACTTCGTTATTAAGCAGTATATTGTTTGGCCTCCATGTGCTTGTATTTTTTACAGATCTTTTCCTGTAATTGATATCTAGTCTCATAGCATTGTGGTTGGAAAAGATACTTGATACAATTTCAATTTTCTTAAATTTACCAAGGCTTGATTTGTGACCCAAGATATGATCTATCCTGGAGAATGTTCCATGAGCACTTGAGAAAAATGTGTATTCTGTTGTTTTTGGATGGAATGCACTATAAATATCAATTAACTCCATCTTGTATAATGTATCATTTAAAGCTTGTGTTTCCTTATTTATTTTCATTTTGGATGATCTATCCATTGGTGAAAGTGGGGTGTTAAAGTCCCCTACTATGATTGTGTTACTGTCGATTTCCCCTTTTATGGCTGTTAGTATTTGCCTTATGTATTGAGGTGCTCCTATGTTGGGTGCATAAATATTTACAATTGTTATATCTTCTTCATGGATCGATCCCTTGATCATTATATAGTGTCCTTCTTTGTCTCTTGTTATAGTTTTTACTTTAAAGTCTATTTTGTCTGATATGAGAATTGCTACTCCAGCTTTCTTCTGATTTCCATTTGCATGGAATATCTTTTTCCATCCCCTCACTTTCAGTCTGTATGTGTCCCTAGGTGGTCGGCGCCGATCCTCTGCGGGAATCTCTCCGCTTTGCCCTCCGCACCCTGTGGCTGCGCTCTCCTCCATGGCTTCAAAGCTTCCGCCCCCACGCCACCCGCAGTCTCCGCCCCCGAAGGGGCTTCTAGTGTGTGGAAACCTTTCCTCCTTCACAGCTCCCTCCCCCTGGTGCAGGTCCTGTCCCTATTCTTTGTCTCTGTTTTTCCTTTTTTCTTTTCCCCTACCCAGGTACGTGGGGAGTTTCCTGCCTTTTGGGAGGTCTGAGGTCTCTGCCAGCGTTCGGTGGGTGTTCTATAGGAGCAGTTCCACGTGTAGCTGTATTTCTGATGTATCTGTGAGGAGGAAGGTGATCTCCGCGTCTTACTCTTCCGCCATCTTCCTCTCTATTCAGGAACAATTTTAATGAACCCAAATTCTTGCATCTTCCCATACATAGAAAAGCACTACAATCATTAACTTGAGATGCCTATTCTTTGACTAGCAGTCACCTTTAGCTGTGATGTATGCTTGACTGCACGCTTTCCCTAGCAACCCCCTGCCCCGCAAAAAAAACCCCCACATATAAACTGGCTTCTCCCCCTACCTCTATTGGAACAGTTCCCTCTGAGCTACTGAGAGGCTATCTCCCAGGCTACAGTCCTCAGTAAGACCCTAAATAAAACAAACTCACAGCTCTTACACTGTGTACTTTTCTTTCAGCTGACGGCACACTATTGAAACCAGGAAATTGACATTGCTATAATACTGTTAACTGGACTCCAGATCTTACTCAGTTGTCACCAGTTTTTACATGTACTCGTGTGTGTGTTTCTATGCGTGATCCCATGTGCAGATCTGTGCAATCACTACCATAATCAGCACACAAAATGGTTCGGTCACCACAAAGGAACTGTCTCAAGTTGCCCCTTCATAGGCCCACCCACCCGCTACCCTATCTCTTAGTAACCACACGTGTTCTCCATTTTTATAGCTTTGTCCTTTAGAGAATGTCGCATGAATGGAACATATGTAACCTTTTAAGAATGGCATTTCTCACTAAGCACAATGTCCTTGAGATCCAGCTAAATTGTTCCCTTTCTTTTTATCGCTGAGTAGTATTCCATTATATGAAGATACCAGAGTTTATTTAACCATTCACTTGTTGAAGGACATTTGTGTCGCTTTCCCTTTTAGGATTTTATGAATAAAGCTGCTATGAACATTTGCATACAGGTTCTTGAGTGTATATAAGTTTTTATTTCTCTGGGATAAATGTCCAGAAGCAAGACGGCTGGGTTGTGTGGTAAGTGAATGTTTACTCTGATAAGAAACTGCCAGACTATTTTCCATAGCAGCTGTCCCATCTTACATTGCCACCAGCAATGTGCGAGAGATCCAGATACTCCACATCTTTACCAGCATTTTGTGTTATCACTACTTTTTCTTTTAGCTGTTGAAATAGGTGATATTGCATCATGGCTTTAATCCACATTTCCCTAGTGGGTGGTGATGCTGAGTACCTTTTCACGTGCTATTTTTCCCCTTCTGTGGATGCTCTTTGGTGAAATGTCTGTTCTTGTCTGTATGCGTTTGCTAGGGGTACCATAACAAAATACCACCGACTGGGTAGCTTCGACAATTTTTTCACAATTCTGGAGACTAGAAGTGTGAGATCAGGGTGTTGGCAGGTGTGGTTTCTCCTGGGGCTTCTGTCCTTGGCTGGCAGAAAGCTGCCTTCTCAGCAACCTTATGTAGTCTGCCCTTGTGGGTCCAGATTTCCTCTCTTTATGAGGACACACCAGTCAGATTGGAGCAGGACCCATCCTAATGGCCTCATTTTAAATTAATCACCTCTTTGAAGTCCCTACCTCAAATTACAGTCATATTCTGAGGTCCTGGGGGTCAGGGCTTCTTCAACTTATCAATTTGTATGGGGGGAGGGGGAGGACACAATTCCACCCATAATATCTTTAGCCTATTTTCTAATTCAATTGTTGCTTTCACTATTGAGTTTAAGAGTTCTTCATATACTGTATTTGAGATAAAAGTTCTTTCTTGGATATACTGTGAAAATATTTTCCCCCAGTCTCTAGCTTGGCTTTGCATTTTCTTAGTAGGGTCTTTTTAATATTAAAAAATATTTTTTTTTATGTGGACCATTTTTAAAGTCTTTAATGAATTTGTTACACTATCACTTTTTTTTTTTTTTTAATGTTTTGGTTTTTTGGCCGTGAGGCATGGGGGATCTTAGCTCTCCAACCAGGGATCGAACCCTCACCCCCTGCACTGGAAGGCAAAGTCTTAACCACTGGACCGCCAGGGAAGCCCCAGTCAGAGCAAAAGTTTTAAATTTTGATGAAGTCCAATTTACCACATTTTTCTTTTATGAATTGTGCTTTTGGTGTCAAGTCAAACAGTTCTTAGACATAGGTTTACCTTTATTATATTCTTTATCATTTTAAAAATTGCCATAAGAAACATATATTTAGTTATTTACTGCATTTGTTGTAAAAAAAAAAAAAATCTTATACACTGCCTATTGTATCACTCAGGATCGCCCTATGAAATCTCAGGTGAAGGATGTGTTTTAGAACAGGGTTCCTCAAACTTTAATGCACATACGAATCACCTGGCTTTTTAAAAAAATTTATATTTGGCTGCATTGGCTCTTCGTTGCTGTGCGCGAGCTTTCTCTAGTTGCGGTGAGCAGGGGCTACTCTTGGTTGCGATGCCTAGGCTTCTCATTGCAGTGGCTTCTCTTGTTGCGGAGCGCGGGGTTCAGCAGTTGTAGCACGTGGGCGTAGCTGCTCCATGGCCTTCCCGGACCAGGGCTTGAACCCATGTCCCCTGCATTGGCGGGATGATTCTTAACCACTGAACCACCAGGGAAGCCCTGGCATCTTTTTAAAATGCAAATTCTCTTCCTGTAGGTCTGGGGCTGACTTGATATTTTTCATTTCTAACAATCTTTCCATTGATGCTGTTGCTGACATTTTGAGCAACAGAGTTTTAGAATTCAATGTTCCTCTGATATCCAATAATAGGAACTAGGTAACAAATCGTGTCTTTTTTTTTTAACTAGGGAAAAGAACACCTAAATTCAAAGTATAACTAGGACACATGGGTTAACTTATGTTTGGCATTTTTGTGTCCTTATTTCCATGGTTCTAAGTTTTCTATTTTTATTTCTTGTTTTTATTTCTGTACACGTATTCTTGTAAATTTTCTCAAAACCTTTCTAGAACAAGGTGAACTATAAATAAAAATAAATGATTAAATGCTAAAGAGATTTTCTTTGCCCTGTGTACCCAGGAATGAATTCTATCCATTTTTTCCCCCTCAACTTTCTAAACCAATTTTCCCTAGCTTATATTATAATTGAAGAAATAGATCATTTTGTACAATATCAGGAATTTTGAGTACAAATGGTCTCTTTTTCCTAAATGACCTTTGACTTATCATATTGACAATTACTTTCTCCTTGTTAAAAATTAGGTTCTGGTGTGCTCCACTATGCTTATTAGGACAGAGTCCTCAATATGGTATTGTTTAATAAAGATTTATAAACTGAACTACTTTTTACAAGTTTAATATCCTTATTGTTAGCAAACCAGTTCAAAACGTATTTGGTTGGAGCCCTTGTGAATTCTTGGCAGAAATGTAAAATGGCATAGCCACTGTGGAAAACACTATGGTGGGTCCCCCCCAAAATTAAAAATAGGTTTACCATATGATCCAGAAATTACACTTCCAGGTATATACGCAAAAAAAATTAAAAGCAGGTTCTCAAAGAGACATTTGTGCACCCATGTTCATAGCAGCATTATTCACAGTAGCTAAAACACGGCAAAAAACCAAGTGTCCACTGACAGCTGGATAAATAAAGAAAAATGTGGTCTATACATACAACGGAGTATTATTCAGCCTTGAAAAGGAAAGAAATTCTGATAACAGCTACACCATGGATGCACCTTGAGGACAATACGCTCAGTGAAATAGGCCAGTCACAAAAAGACAAATATGGTATTATTCCACTTATATATGATACTTAGACTATTTAAATTCCTAGAGACAGAAAACAGGATGGTGGTTCCCAGAGGCTTAAGGGAGAAAGGAATGGAGAGTTAGTGCTTAAGGGGAATAGAATTTCAGTTTTGCAAGATGAAAGGAGTTCTAGAGATGGATGGTAGTGATGGTTGCACAAAAATAGGAATCTCTTTAATACCACTGACGCGTACACTAAAAAATGGCTAAGGTGATAAATCTTATGTATACTTTGCCACGATAAAAAAATGGGAAAAATGTATTAGGTATTCAGCTTTTTGACTAAATGTAACATTCATCAGTTGCACAAAAGGTGCCTCGATCGTGACAATACTTGGCCTCTGTGCCCAATTTGCAAAGTGCGTTTGCACTGTCTTGGTCTGGCCATGCAATTCAATATATTTCAACAATGATCTTACTTCTTTCTTTATTCTTTGCCAAATGACTTCCCATTAGAATGCTGAATCTATGTGAACCTCTTTCACTTCGTTTGGAATTGTTTAGTGGCAAGAGCCAATATATTTTTCTAAATTATTTTTATTTTTTTATTTTTTATTTTTATTTTTATTTTTTTGTGTGGTATGCGGGCCTCCCTCCGCTGCGGCCTCTCCCGTTGCGGAGCACAGGCTCCGGACGCGCAGGCCCAGCGGCCATGGCTCACGGGCCCAGCCGCTCCGCGGCATGTGGGATCCTCCCAGACCGGGGCGCGAACCCGGTTCCCCTGCATCGGCAGGCGGACGCGCAACCACCGCGCCACCAGGGAAGCCCCCTAAATTATTTTTAATTGAAGTATAGTTGATTTACAATGTTGTGTTAATTACTGCTTATAGCTACATGATTCAGTTATATATATATTTTTTCTATTATTTTCCATTATCATAGGATATTGACTATAGTTCTCTGTGCTATACAGTAGGACCTTGTTGTTTATCCATCCTATATATAATAGCTCACATCTGCTAACCCCAAACTCCCATTCCATCCCTCCCCAACCCCCTCCCCCTTGGCAACCACAAGTCTGTTCTCTACGTCTGTGATTCTGACTTACTTCACTCAGTACGATAATCTCTAGTTGCATCCATGTTGCTGCAAATGGCATTATTTTGTTCTTTTTTATGGCTGAGTAGTATTCCACTGCTAAACTCAGCGTTCAGCAGAGTAAGTCAAGCTTAGTTGCTGCTTAATACTGTTTAAATAAGCAAGTGAACGAGTATTCCTTTTAAAACCATAGAATGCAACTCATTTTGCCCTTCTATTTGATCTGATTCTTATTAAAAAGTGTTATACTTTCAAATGAAATGAGTCTTATCACATATTTAAAAATGTCTTTCAGATTACAAATATATGCCTGGGATATATTTCTTTTTTTTTTTTTTTTTTTTTTTTTTTTTTTTTGTGTGTGTGTGTGTGTGGTATGCGGGCCTCCCTCTGCTGTGGCCTCTCCCCTTGCGGGGCACAGGCTCCGGACGCGCAGGCCCAACGGCCATGGCTCACGGGCCCAGCCGCTCCGCGGCACGTGGGATCCTCCCAGACCGGGGCGCGAACCCAGTTCCCCTGCATCGGCAGGCGGACGCGCAACCACTGCGCCACCAGGGAAGTCCCCTGGGATATATTTCTGAACCTGCTGGACTATATTGCATTTTCTCACACTGTTGACCTTAGGATACATAGATATCTGAGACCATAGATACTTCCCCACATTACAGTCACGAGCAGCATGTTGTGTGCAAACTTTGTACTACTGACTCTGCATTTTTTTTTTTTTTTTTTGCGGTACTTGGGCCTCTCACTGCTGCGGCCTCTCCCGTGGTGGAGCACAGGCTCCGGACGCGCAGGCTGAGCGGCCATGGCTCACGGGCCCAGCCGCTCCGCGGCACGTGGGATCCTCCCGGACCGGGGCACGAACCCGCGTCCCCAGCATCGGCAGGCGGACTCTCAACCACTGCGCCACCAGGGAAGCCCTGACTCTGCATTTTTATATGTGCTTTTTTTTTTTGGTACAGAAAGCCCAGTCTTGAGTAATTTAGCAAGTGGTCTGCGGATAGGCCTTTTGAAATCACTGTGAAGGCTGGCAGAGACTCCTGTTTCTTCACTTACACCACTTTACAGCTTTTCTAAATATTCAAATCAGTTACCAGCAAGTCACTTCTGCACATTGGAAATATCACATATGCACGGAGGGCCTTCCATTTTTCTACCCTGAAGTTCATCAGAGCAAGAAGCTTCCTTCGGTTTCCTTTCAGATGTGGCAATTATTCATTCACCTCTGATTCTGCAGCTGCAACTGAGGGATTGGTGAGTCTTGGCACATAACCTTCTTCTTGCTAAGAAATACAGGCCCCTTCTCATCCTACCCAGAGGATCTACACACAGCTCTCCTTCAGTAAGGTGTCTCTGATCCACCATGACTCTGCCTTCAGGTACTGGGACAAGCTTCCTTCTTCCTGTAGGTAGTGCCTTTTTTTTTAAATTGGAGTATAATTGACTTAAAACGTTGTGTTAGTTTCTGCTGTATAGTAAAGTGAATCAGTCATACATATGCACATATCCACTCTTTTTTGGATTCTTTTCCCATATAGATCATTAGAGTATTGAGTTCTCTATGCTGTACAGTAGGTCCTTATTAGTTATCTAGTTTATATATAGTCGTGTGCATACGTCAATCCTAATCTCCCAATTTATCCCTCCCTTCTCTTTCCTCCCATAGCCATAAGTTTGTTTTCTACATCTGTGACTCTATTTCTGTTTTGTAAATAAGTTCATTTTGTAGGTGACCCATAGAGCATGCAACGATGTCTGTCCTTCCCAGGTGGAACTGCAGAGGATGGGCAAAGCCCTTTAAGTAGCATGTAGCTTCAAGGATGTGAGATTCCTTTTCAGTGTGTCCCAAAACAGCTTTTTTTTTTTTTTAACATCAGTGTCCTTGCACAAACACAGAACATTTTATTCCAAGTACTTTCACTTTCATACCAAGTAAGTGGGATTAACTAATGTTGATCTTCAGTGATATGACAAATGTTACTTTCCCCATAGTAGCTGCCAGGTTTCCCCAGAGTTCCATTTAGCTTGAATCTCTAAGTGGGCAATAGATTTTATGACCTCCCCCCTCCACTTCTGAGAGCCCTAAATTGAATAAACTGAGGTCTCTTGACCATAAAGGGCACCAAGAGTCTCACTGATGACCAAGGATGTCTGATTCTATTCTAGAATGAAGCTCCTTTAGAACCAGCCACCTTGGCAATGACGTCAGGGCACTGGAAACAGACTGGATTACACCCAATAAATTAAAAGAAAACAGAACCTTGGGAACTTACACATGGGGAAAAAAAATAAAACATTTCAGTTGGTGTAGGGATATAAACCAGCAAGCTATCATTCCAAAGGGGACAAAGACTCATCAAATTATGCCCGACTGGTTTCCAGTGTAGTTTCCCTAGTAGGATGAAAAGAAATCAAAGACCACAATAGTCAGAAAGTTCGAGAATTCTCTATGCTTCTCATTTGGAAGCAGAAGTTACTCTTTTGGACTGACGTTCTCATACAGTCCAAACATGAAGGAGAAGCTTCACAGGGGATTCTCATGAATGGATGCAAGTTCTGAAGTTTAAAATGCAACTGTACGTATGGCTCAAGCTGATGAGTTAATCCCCTAGGTAATGATTTGCACAGAAGATTTCTATTAATACCGCTGACAAACAATGTTATAGAAATAACATTAATGCTAAGTAGGCATCAATATAACAAAACCCCTCAATGGTTTTCAGTTCCAGGGTAGTTTCTATGTAAGGAACTCAGACAGACAGTCCAAGGTCATAGTACCAAGAAGGTCAAAGTCAATTTAGAAAATAATTCTGATGGATTCCAACTACCCATACTTTAAGCATTGACTCAATCGAAAAAAACAAACTATGTGAGAATTAAACTTACATTAAGGTGGTGATTCTCAAATACAGATTGGTGGAGCAGTGTAATTGTGGGGAGCAGGGGGGCGGGGGGGGCAAGGGGGAGGCGGTGCAAACGAGAATGGGCCGAGGGGATTTCTTCCAAATGATACACATATTTCAGAATGCTCTGGCCATGGTTTTCAGGTAGTTGTGGTAACAGAAACTCAACTGAAACCAATTTTAGGAATAAAAATAGACAGATGTAGATAAAGAGAGATAAAGATACAGATGGTACAAGTATAGATATAGATAATCTCACGTGCCTGGGAAGGAATTTCTCGTTACTCATAAATCAAAGGAAAGGCTGAGGGAACCAGCACCTGGATCTTGCAACTCTGGACTCTGAACAGCCAGAAAAGAAAGAGTACCCTGGTCAAGCATATAGACCTGGCGCCAGAGGGCCTGGTTCAGCAACTGGTCCTGTCACTTAGTAACTGTGACCTTGGGCAGTTACTGAACCTTTCTGTCCCCAGCTTCTTCATCTTTAAAATGAAGATGGCTGGGAATTCCTTGGCGGTCCAGTGCTTAGGCCTCGGCGCTCTCACTGCTGTGGGCCCACGTTCAATCCCAGGTCGGGGAACTAAGATCCCGCAAGCCGCGAGGCGCGGCCAAAAATAAGTAAATAACAGAATAAAATGAAGATGGGTAACAACTGTAGTTACCTCAAAGGTTATTAAAGAGCAGTGAATGTATGCGCAACATGGAATTCTAATATTATTAACCGCATCTCTTTTTCTCCTAATTGCTTTTTTCTGCAGGTTGGCCTCATTCTCTCCTGCTGAGATGGCTTCTCCACAGGGCAGATTCCTGAGCAGCTCCAGGTCAGAATTCCCAGAAGGGAAAGAGCGCCGTCTCCCACTCGCAGTTAATATGTAGGCCCAAGAGCACTCAGATTGGCTCTGCCTGAGTCACGTGCTCACCTCCTGAGCCAATCACGGCTGCCAGAAGGATGGGACACTGGACCAGCTCACGTGGCAAAGGTGGGGATGGACTATAGTTGGAAGAGCGTTGGGAACCCTTGCTGGCCACGCAAAGCCACAGTTATCGCAAGTCCCTGAAGGTCCCTTCGGGGATGGGCACCCCTCCCTCCGCCCCACGTGAGACTCACCGCAGCGTGACTGTGCTGCTACAAAGAACTATATTTACCTCATGCACTTGAGTATTTACCACATGTAACATGCTGAATTCTTCCGTTTTTTTTGTTTGTTTGTTTGTTTTGCGGTACGCGGGCCTCTCACTGCTGTGGCCTCTCCCGTTGCGGAGCGCAGGCTCCGGACGCGCAGGCGCAGCGGCCACGGCTCACGGGCCCAGGCGCTCCGCGGCATGCGGGATCCTCCCGGACCGGGGCACGAACCCGCGTCCCCTGCATCGGCAGGCGGACTCTCAACCACTGCGCCACCGGGGAAGCCCTCTTCTGTTTTTTTAATTGAAGGATAGTGGATTTATAATGTTAGTGTGCTGCATTCTTCTCCGATGCCTACAGCATCACTAGGAAGGAGATACTATTACTCACACTAAACTCAGGCAGATGCACTGAGAACTTAAAAATTGTATGAGATTCTGTGCATTGCCCATCTTCCCTATGGAAGATTCCCTATCTTCCCAATTCTGCGAGAGCAGGGGCTTTGTTTTGCTAACCTCTGTATCCACAGCGGCTGGGACAGAGCCTCAGATGTAGTTCACGCTCAAAGACTCGCGGTGGAGCGAATGAACAAAGGAATGAAGCTGTCCTGGACCCCAGAGCTGGCCAGTGGGCGGTGGAGAGGGCGACCGAAGCCACAGCTCCCCGGCCCTGGGTCATGCTTTCCACCACAATTCAAGCAGAGGCTAGCAGGTCGTACCGCTCAGGGGAACTGAGACAGAAAAGGGGTTTCGTTTGTCTTCTGTGGACCACCGCTGCCAGCACAGGCACACCCCACCTGGGACGGTAACACACTGAGCGCCTAACAGCCTCGGTCCACAGAGCGGAACACACCCGGCCCCCAACGAGGAAGATGGTCCACGGGAACGGACGGGCCACGGGGCGGAGACGGGGGAGGCGCGGCAGGGCGGGGAGGGGTCTCAGGAAAGACCGGCAAGTTCTTCCACACAGAGAGGAGTCGGCTGAGAGGCGGGGCAGGGGCGAGGGCTGGAGGAGGCAGGCAGGGAGCACGTGGGAAGAGGAGGAAAGCAGGTCCCCCCACGGCGTCCCCGGGGTCAGAGGAGGCCAGCCCTGCCCCTGGGGCCCCCGGAGCTGGGCTCAGCGCCCCTCTTCCCGTGGCCCGGGCCCCAGCCCTTCGCGCCGTGCCTCAGAGAGTGACGAAAGAACTCGATGGTCTTGTCTGGCAGCACATTCTGAGGACGGTTTAGCTGGAAGGAGGCATCTGTTTTATGCCAAGTAACACATTCTCTGGGCTTAGAGGGAGTTGCTTGTACGAGGGTGCCACAGGGGAGGGAAGAGCGAGGCCGCCCGGCCGGCTCTCTGCTGGGGATTAAGGCCCTGGGGGCGGGGGTGGGGGTGGGGGGAGGGGAGCGGGAATCACAGGCAGCTTGCAAGTTACACAACGAGCAGGTTAACTGTATACGAGATAACCACACACTCTCTTTACATCACCCCCTCAGGAAAGATGAACCCTGGATTCAGAACCAAAACGGTGATTAAGTCAAGCTGGTATTAAAACCCTATTCAGAGGGAAAATGAATATATATTCTCATTATATACAATAAGGATGTATTATAGGTACGCGCATATACACACACATTCTATGTGTTCTCTCTACATACATACATATTCTCTCTCTATATATATATTTAAACACATTAGAATGTATTTATCTGTTCTCATCTTATGTAATGAAAATGTATATACATTCCTGCTGCATGAGGTTTTAATAAGACATTTATAATTTATAAACACTGTATTTATATTATATAATAATTTATAGACTTAACATGTATTATTAAATAATAAGTGTACATATGCATTTACTCTCATTATATAAGCATTATATCGAGATACACAAACACACACACACATATTCTCATTATGAGTTGAGATACCTCTGCTTCCTTCTCTGCCCATTTCATAGATGCACTCCCCCCAAACAGAGCTTTCCGTTTCCAGAAAGAGGCAGAAGGGCAGGAAGGGGAGGATGAGGAAAGAAAAGTGGAGGAAAGAAAAGTGGAGGAAAGAAAAGTGGAGGAAAGCAGTACGGCTGATGACACGGAGAAGATGGGCAGGGAGGACCTTCCACAGCTTAGCTCATTTTAAACTCAACTTTGAGGTCGGCAGTAGAATTTTGAGATGAAGGTCACACTGAAATTTCCTCAGAGAACACCTGTGAGGAAACCACTTTGTACATCATTAAATAACTGTTCTGCCTGCTTAAACAGCTTTGAACTAGCCAAAGGGCATAAGTGTTAAGCAATCTGGAGAAGCCCAGAGACCATGGTTCTATATAAAAGGAAGCAATAAAGCCTAATGGAGATGTGATTCTTTGCCACCTGCCCAACTATAAACTTCTGCTTCTTTAGAACTCACTTTCCGTGTCGATGAAACGTTTATTGCTAGGGGTCAAGAACCGAAGATAAAGGGGATTAAATGTGGAGACAAGCACAGGTACTTCCCTGCATGTTAGAGCCCTGTGGGTCCCGGAGGAGAGGAACCAGAGCAGGAGAGAGTCAGATGCTTGCAACGCGTGCATCTTCCGTCCTAAAAAGGAAATCGAATCTCAGGTAAGAGAAAAAGGGAGCCCAGGTGCCTTCCGAACCCCTTTCGTATTTGAGGTGAAAAGACCCCAAGATACAGAGGGAGGAGGAGCCGGGCCTGTAGCTCTTCTCCGCTCCTGCGTCCTCAGCTTCTTTGCCCTGGACCATGGATGGCTTAGCTGTCATCATCCACGCCCACCCTAACGCCTGCCATCTTAAAAGAGCCCTCCAGAAAAGAAAACCAAACACTCCCTAGACCCCATGCCCCGCTCCTGACCCACATCCACTCAAGGTCACTCCTGAATTTGACTTACAAAATCCATCTCTGCTTTCTCACCTCCTGTTTTTTCTCGAATCTTCTTCTAAACCTGTCACCCTGCTTCCACCCCGACCTCCTACCGTCAATCCTCAGTGGCAGCCAGACCCATCTTTGGAATCAAGCATCTAATAATGTCACTCTCCTGCTCAAAATCCTTGAATGGCTTCCAGGACACTCAGAATCCAATCCAGAATCTCCATCATGACCTTCTGGGCCCCGTGTGATTTGCCTTTGCCCAACCTCATCTCTGGACTCTCTCCACGTCATTCCCAGGAGACCTTTCTGCTCTTCCTCGAACATTCCAAATGTCTTCTTGCTTCAGTCTCATATTTGTTGTTGTTCCCTCTGCCTGGAATCCTTTTTTCCAAGGTCATCCCATGACAATCAATGTCAGTCTCCATTCTCAGGTCACCTCAAAGAGGATTCCTTTACTGCTCCATCTAAAACAGCCATGCCTCTCATCCTTCTGGCTACTGGTTTCCACTGCCTTGTTCTACTGTACTTTTCCTTATAGCAGCTGTTACTACCTGACATCGTATTACTGAATTTCATCAGCTCTAAAACATCATTAAATGGAAGGCACCACTGATTCACATACCACTAAAAAATTAAAAAATTTAAAACCCACGGGCAATAAGATGATGGCATTCGATGTCTCCACAGGAGTCATGAAGGATGTAAGAATCCATCACACCAGCCTCACAGGGCTTGGGAATTTTTTATCTATCTTGGAGGACTTGGCAATTTCTCCTGCCTTCAGTTGCACTGTTTGGCTTAAGATAGGCATCAGCTAATCGTGGACATGTTCTTTCCTTAGGTTCCGTAAAGCATAGCTGTCGTTTTGCGAGAAAAGATGGAATGGCACCCGTTTCTCCGACAACAAATATTTGCTTCTCTAATACCAAATTTATGCCCCGCTGCTGTGCCGTTGGGTCTATAGAAGAATTCGTTTCAAAGCCAAATCATAATGTGGTCTTTCTGCAGATGTTTTAAAAGATAATTAAATTTGACATGTGCAGCATCAGCAAACACACGCTGCTAGCTCAACTGAGTGGATGACAGCACAGGAGTTCGGCCAAGTTTGCACACACGCAGGCTGTGAGAGCTTCGTCATGACTGCTGCCTGTCTGACAGCAGTTATACGATGTCACCTATTGTAAAATACATTCCAATTCCAGAGATGTTAAAATGGGAAGTACCTTCGAATAAACACAGGAAATGCTACTTATTTGTGGTCTCTTTGCCCCATGTAAGAAAGGCAATGACTTACATTATCCCTCTAATTTATTTCTGGATCCTGAGTACCTTGAGCAGAGGCTGGCACATAGTAGGTGCTCAGGAAAACCTTGTCAAATGAATGCGTGAGTGAGTGAATGAATGAATGAAAAACGACTCAGTGAACAAGCACTGGAAACAAAGGAAATTTCAAGCCAGGAACTTTCAGGAATTGCTTCTAGAAGGTTGACGAGTCCATACTGAAACTAAAGCCAATCTGACATAGAAACTCCTGCTGCATTTGTGAAAGAAAAGGGGAAAGACCACAGAACTGCTGAAAGCTTCATGACTGGGAGGGAGCGTGAAGGTGAAGGGTAACTGGGGTACGACCAAGGGCCACATCTGGGATACACTGCTGG
Source organism: Physeter macrocephalus (assembly GCF_002837175.3). Lineage (NCBI taxonomy): Eukaryota > Metazoa > Chordata > Mammalia > Artiodactyla > Physeteridae > Physeter > Physeter macrocephalus. Next base: position 85,840,571 of record NC_041227.1, read on the forward strand.
GTCCTTGGGACTGAAGATGACCCTGAATGGGAAGCTTACCATGCTGCCTCTGCCTAGCGAAGGTCAGGGTCTCCGTCCCGGGTAACCGCTAAGCCCCAGCCCTCCAGCAAACGCAACAATGCATCTCTCTGGACAAGAGGTACAGTTCCTGAGAAGCTTCCTCCAGTGCTGATACCTTTGTTTTCTTCTCCAGGTTTCTAGATCTCTGAATTTGTAAAGTCAAAACCACCACAAACCGAAACTGTCAGAGACCTAAACTTTTCTCCTTCCACCGGGACCACAGCTATGTAACCAGAATTCACATCGGTCTCTGAGAGAATCCATTTTAAAGTCCTATACGGGATAAGCCTACGTTCCCTTCCCCCTTCCGGCTCCAGTCTTTCCCAAGTTGAACAAGAAATCCACCAGACATCTGAAAAGAATACCGCTGCTGTTCAAGTTAAGAGAACTCATCGAATGGGGGTAATCGGAACAAACGTCTTTCTATGAAACATCGTTACTGCCAGACTCAGGACACAATTCTGGAAGATGTCTGGATATGTTACTAGGAGTTCAGTTGACGGAGCCTCCTGACTTCAAAGGACATCTAAGTAACATCCTCCCCTGCATTATTGATCAGTCTCGCTAAAATTACAAGAGAAGACTTCACAGTAATGTTGGCCAACAAAGTAAGTAGAGAATTTAATGCCAAGGCACGGGAAGAACTGGGTTTATTATAAGACAGATGGGGCTAGGTTGAGAAAAACTTGGGCAGGACGTTGTAGGGTATGGTTTAGCTTTGCTTTATGAAACCAAGTCTACGTGAAAACTATATTGGACCCTTGGATGTCCCACAAATGTGGGCCCGGACTCCGAGAGGGAAGAACTTGGCCACAGCTAGACTTTGGGCAGAGCTAGACGACTTTCTCAGGGCTGGAACTTATCTAATGTTCGCAGCCTCTTTAGGTAAAAGAAGACAAAATTAGACACGAATGAGATTTTGTTTAGAATGAGAAAATAAATCACAACAAATTACAAATTAAAAAAAAAAACGAAAAATACAATAATCACAAAAATCCAAAACTGTACATAGTATCTTAATAACTAATTGCCTAAGATGATTCTGTAATACTTTGCCTACATTTCTTGTCTGTACCGTCTTTGATGACCTTCTCAAATAATGACAACTGTAAGTTTCTTTCAGCTTCCCAGGAACACTGGGAAATACCACGTAAATTGTTAGAATTATTATAAATTTGGGAAATATATATTTTTTTCATACACTGTAAGATTTAGAAGAACTTTCCATAGACCAGCTTTGATTCCATACGTTTATATCTTCAGGTTCTAGGTGACATGTCTAGTATGAGGTGCTCTCTGGACCTGAACACTACTGTCTCCATCAAGGGCGAGTTGGCACCGTGGCCGACTGGGGTCCCCTAGGAGCCACTCCTACCGCTGGACAGCTAGCAGTGACTTAACTCACAGAAATGCATGCTGTGAAATTAAAATTAACTGAACTCCCCTTCGATCTCCAAATCCCTGAGGCCATGCCCTTGTTATTCTACAGGAGGTGAGGTATGACGGGAGAGCAGGAGTGAAAAAGATAGCCTGTCTTAAGTGATTGTCGAAATAGCGAAAAACTTGGACAGGACGTTTCGAAATATCATACTCGTGCAAATTTTATAAAAACATGCGATTGTCATCGAAATATCATACTCCTACAAATTTTATAAAAACATGAGAGAAGGTCCACAATCTTCTAGGGCCCTCTCCAGGATGGTGGAAAGGGCCACTGCAAGTAGGGGCCTTGCAACTTAACCTTTGTAAGTTAAACTTGTCTTTGTAGCTAGAGGACTGGACCGCCGTTCTCTACCCCCAGGACAACGTGCTACTGAGGCAGGAAGAAGATTGATCCCTTCACCACCAATATGCCATCTCCCCAGCTCAAAAGAGAATTAGGACAACTGGCTTCTATGTACGTAGTAAGATCAACAACCAGCAAGAGAAAATAGGCTGGGGTGAAATATAAAAACGAGAGACGAAAAATTATATGCAGAATTAAAGGGGGGCTGTACAAAAAGAAGGGAAAACAGACACAGCTGAGAAGATAGAATTAAAATCTATTACCTGAACCAGCATCCTCCTATTTTCCGGTGAGGGCCTCAGTGGGTAATGCAGGAAAGCAGGGATAAGTCTAGCTATCAGGATAGAAGGTGATTTAATTACAATCACGTTGCCTACAGACATCAAGGAGGCATGTCCCACTCATACCGCTGTCTAAGTGGCCTTTTTTGTTCCGAGGCCGAGGACAGGCTTGATTTAGGAGCCAGGTCTCGGATTTGGTGTTTCTCAATCCCATTCACTGCCTAGTAGCTATAGGTCAAGATCCCCGGGCCAGACGGCAGGTCCCCTGGGGCAGTGGACGTTGGGAGATGTCCTCGGAGAAGAAAGCCCACCTCCCACGTTCACACCTCACCTTCCTGACTTGGAAAACACCTCCAGTTAATGAGCAAATCTGGCATCTGTCAGCTTTTTGTAAGCAAGCATTTCACAAGGTTTACAGAAAAGTAAAGTAAACAGAGTTCTGAGTAACAAAAGAGTGGCGTTTATGCATTCTTTGATTCACTTTAAAGGATGGTATAAACTGACTTTTTAACCAAGCATTAGGCAAGATCTGGGCCCAAGCCATTCTATAATAAACAGTGACATGGCTATATTAAAATATTTACTTAGTGTGTTAAAGTGACTTATAGGAAGAGTGGCTACTACATAGAAGGCCTAAGTATTAAGGCGTCAGGTGCCACAGGCGGCATAAATATTCCATGCGCACTTGTTTATAGGAAAACCCCATCTGGATTTGGCTAAAACAGCAGGCACCCTGGTGACCCCAGTTTTGCTATTGGAAAATATAACACAAGTGTTCACTCATCTAGAATAACTACAGTGCTAAGTGCCAAATGACAGATGGGAGGGGATTGGCTTTTCTCAATAAAATCCAGGCACTCCATTGTGAAGGGCTTCATTGTCAGGGCTCCTCGGCATTTGTATACTCTCGGAGTCGATGGGCAGCTCTCGATGGGGCAAGGTGCTGGGTCAGGCTGGCCACAACCTGCCTAGCTGGGATCACGGCGCCTAGACACATCACTGCAAGCTGGACAGGCTTTGGAAGCCTCTGCCCGGGAGAGCCCACAAACATCGACGCCATCCATCCCCACCCTCTCCCACTCTCCCCTCAACTCAGTTATGCTGAGAAGTGTTCAGGCAGCCCAGTGGGATCAAAAGAAAGTCTGGGTTTGGAGCGTGGCCCTCCCACTTGAGTGTAACTTTCAGGGTTGAAATGGGGGAGGGAGAAGGCGATGCATATTGACAGGCATACTGGGTGCTTTCCTAGGTTATCTCATTGATATCCTCATGTTCATACTATGGTGTGGGGATGAATCCCCCCTTTTACAGATTCGCTTAAAGCAGAGAAGGATTTCAGGGAATGAAAGGTCTTCCTGGGCTGGGCCTTGGTCATCTCTTCAGATGAACACATCAACCTTCTCGGAAGGCTGACTCCTGTGTAGTGGGAGCAGTAAAAACAGTTAAGAGTACAGCTGTCCTCTGGGAGGGATAATTCCATCGCGGAGAAATCAAATGTCTCTGCGAGACAACACGCCTACCCAACAGCACAGAGCTCAAAAAGACAAAATCTCAAATCGAAACCTAACTGTGAACTGAAAACTGCAAATCTCTATGTGACGGAATCAAGCAGCCTCTTCCTCCTCCCCTTTCACCCTACAGCAAACTTCCCCCAGTTGAGTTCGATTAATAGATTTCACTCATCCGCCTACTCGACAAAGTTGTAATGGGCGCCAATCATGCCCAGAGTCCTTTCTACACGGCGAGGACACAGCGATAAGCAAAGTCCCTGCTTCCTCCGACTTGACCTCCTAGTGAGGGAACAGATACATGTACGATTGCATAAACATTTAACAGAATTTCGGGTAGTGATAAGGAAAGAAACATGGAGCAGGAAATAGAAATAAGGAACAACTAGAAATGCCGTTTTATGTAGGGTGGTCAGGTAAACCAAAGCTATTAGCTTAAAAGGCATAGGAATCGGGGGGTTGGGGGGAATCAATCTAATTAACCATCCCTGGCATCACAGCTCAAAGTTTAAACTATTCAATTGCACCATAATATGAAGAAAACCAGACTGAGAACGATTACTTAAGGCTCTGGTCTAAGCTTTAACGTGAACTTGTTATGCAGTCCTGAGAAAGTAGTAGTATTTCATACGGGGAAATGGAGACCCAGAAAGGTAAGGTGATGTGCTCGCGGCAGCAAAATTGGTGTGAACCTTGAAGGTTTCTTTCCACTCTATATTTCTAAAATCGTGTAGTCCAATATGGAAGCCACTAGCCCCATGTGAGTAAGTATATTCAAATTGACTCAAAACAATTCAAATTCAGCTCCTCAGCTGCAAAAGAGGCTGACGTCTGTCATGCTGGGGAGTGCAGGCAATAAACGTTTCCTCCACTCTAGAAAGTTCTACTGGAGAGTCCCATTCTGCAGTTCTGTAGATTCTGTTAGTTCTTGAGAAGAAACAGCAAGTGTTTGCGTATACGTTTTCTGTTTCTACCAGATGACTGGGCATCTTCGAGACAAATCATGTTGCGTGGTTTTTAACCCCCAAATTTTATGCCCAGTCAAGCTGTCTTTTATGTGTGGAAGCAACAAACGGCTTACGAAGTCATACCACCTATAAAACCTTCTTGGAAAAAAAAAAAAGTTGAAGACAGAGTCTAACGGCTTGAATGACAAAGAAAATTAAAGAGCCCAAGAGTGGGAGATCGGAGTACAAAAGACTGGATGGTATGCACCAAAAGCAATTAATACAAAGATTCACCTAAATAAATGTGATTGCAAATTAAATACAACCTCCCCTAGGACGCTCAAAACAAAACGTAAAGATGATTTAACGCAGAGTCTGGATTTTAAAATAAGAAAAATTAATAACGCTGCATGATGACACTCTGGGTTGACCTTGACAGTGAAGGGGTCATACTGACATAATCATGGTGCGACAGTAAACAGATGCAACGCTTCAATATGTATGAATAACCCTGAAAATTGTTAAACTCCTCCCACTTCGTTATTCCACTTATAGGAAACAATCCTAAGAACCCAATAAATACTACCACCGAAATAATTTTGTCTATTAAGATTTTCATTGCAGCACAAAGTACAGAACTCACAAAAGCTGAAAATATATTCAGTAAGAGAGGAATAATTAAATTCTAATATACCCTTAAAATATAATTTCACGCAGCCATTAAAATCATGACTGAGAAAAATTTAATAACATGGAAAAATGTATATGATATGAGGGGAAGAGTGATAATAGCTAACACTTATTCAATGTTTAGCTAAGTGTCAGTCACTTCTCTAAAGGCCTTAGGTCTTGGTATCATTTACCCCTCAGAAGACCTAAAAGCAGTTAGTATGGATATTATCTCCAGTGAACTACTGAGGAAACAGAGCCTTATAGCTGATTTGCCCCATGCCCCATGAATCACTAAGTGACAGAGCTGGGTCATGACGGTAAGCCCATCTGATGCAAAGTCTGTGCTGCTCCCCCGGGGACTCTGAAAGCAGCATGCTCTCAGCCATGTTGAAAAAAAAAAAAAAAAAAAAAAGTATATGCACATTTAGAAAAAAATCCTGGCTAGAAATACACTGAAACCTGAACAGTGATTGCCTCTGAGTGACGGGGGTTACAGATCACTTTCATTTTCTTCTTCAAATCAGTCTCTTTATCTTTAAATCATCCTGGCACCGAACATTATTCAGCAATCAAGAAGAAACATTTTCATGAAAAGGAGAGGCCGTCTCCATACACAGATTTGTACACCCAGGGGAAAAAAATAATAACTCAAAAGGCAAAGCTAAAAATGGAATTCCAAAGTGTTGCCTGGAAATTAGTGGGAGTTCAAAGGAGTTAAATAAAAGATGGAAAATTGGAGAAGGGCCATTGCTAAATCTTTAAGCTCTTCCAAAAGGTTTCTGTGTGCAGTTGTTGGTTTCTATCTCTCAGCCCTCAACTTAACTGATGAGCATTTACACAGTTACTGAGAAGTAAGAAGCCACTCAGAGGCTCCAAACTTAGGAGTCTGCTGGTTGCTGTTGTTATTTTGTTTTAATGGATTTGTTTATTGGCCTGACAAATGAATTTACTATCAGCAGGCCCTTTTCCACCCCCCTTTTCAGTTTTATTATCATTATTATTATTTTTTTAAATCAGGCAACACTTTGTTGAACAATTCTGACCCTGAAGAATGCTTGCTGGCACACTGTCCAAGAAATCCAGCAGAAGTTTGTATGATTATCTTTATGAGTGAGTACAGTTTAGTCTAGTGCCTTTTTTGTTGAATAACACCATCACCCAGAGTCCCCCAACAAATAGGAGAGTTGGTCTTACCTTCGACTGGGTGTTCACCAACCATCACGGTCCAGAGAGGTCACGGAAGAGAACCTTACACCATGCAGCGAGACCACCATCAAGTTCATATTTGTCAACCTCACGATCACGCTTCAGCTTGTCGGTAATTTCTCCGGTAGCGACATCTGGAGGTCTGTTCCATTGCTGTCACCCACGGTCAGCATTCACTTGCAGGGAGGCAAATTCGAGCTTCAAAACAATGCCATTTCAGTCTCCTCGCCTTTTTAGACCCAACTGAACAACTTATGTGGGAGGAAGAACAGGGCCATGCAAAAAGCTCAGGAAAAAGAGTCACCCAGACTTGAATTTGAATTCTGCTCCATCATTTACGAGATAAAACCTGTAACAAGGGTTGAACTGCTTTGATTTTTTTTTTTTTTTTTTTTTTAGAAGTCAGAGCGTTAGCATTAAGATACAATAGCTAACACACATATACAAAGCCGAGTATAACCCTGGCATATAATACTTGCTTAACAAACAAGCTCTCTCCTCACATCCTCATTACTCTCAGAAATGCACCTGCCCTACAATGAGCTTCCTGGGACCTGAAGCACAGGAGGGGTGGTTTCAGGCCATGGCTGTCTGTTTTTATTTCATTAGGCTTGAGAGAGCCTCTTTGAGATGAAAAACATTCCATCCTAAAGATGGAAGAAAGCAGAACTTCTGCTAACCTTTCCTCTTGACTCCAGTTTATTTCTATGCTATGTCATGCCCCAAACAACGAGGTTGTAAACCATGCATGGAAATCATCATCATCCAGACATTGAGATGGCCCACCACCACTCAGAGACAGTGCCCCAGAGGATGCTGGTCCCACTCTTCTCCTTCGTCTCCTCATCCTGGGTCAAAGAATGGGAGAGGCTGCAGATCCTTAGTCCTTGTGGGTCGGGCCAACATGGGCCACCTTGTGAACTCAGTCTCCCTCTCTCATTCCGCAGAAGGCAAGGTGCTCTGAAGTTATCCTATCTTTCTGACCTCTGTAGCCAACTGGATAGGTTGGGTTACATTGAGGTAACAAACATCCTGAAATTCTCAGTGGTCTAAAGCGACAAAAGTTTACTTCTTGGTTGTATGATGTGTCCATCGCAGATGGGCTAGAGGCTCTGTTTTAAGATCTCTCTCACTCCAGGATCCAGCCTAATGCAATATCCACTCTATGGGACATTGCTAATATCTGTGACAGAAAGAAAAGAGAAAGCCAGGTTGCTCCTTGCAAGTTACACCTGGAAGACAACACATCATCTTTTAGTGATGAAAATAAGACACAGAACCATGCTAGAATTTGAGAGGGCAGAAACACACGCCACCATCATGTCTTAAAGAAGAAAACACTTTTATACTACACCCATCACACAACTGTAAGACGTGGTAATCAGGCAATATTAACCCCATTAAAAAAATGCATATATGTCCGTGAAAGAATTGGTAAGCTGGACTTCGTTAAAATTAAAACTTTCAGCTATGCAAAAGACACTGTCAAGAGAATGAAAAGACAAATCATAGACTAGGAGAAAATATTTTCAAAAGACATATCTGAAAAAGGACTGTTACCCAAAATATACAAAGAACTCTTAAAACTCAACAATAAGGAAACAAACACAATTAAAAAATGGGGCAAAAAAAAAACTTATGGTTGCCAAAGGCAATAGTGGGGTGGGGGGAAAGAGATAAATTAGGAGTTTGGGATTAGCAGATACACACTTCTGTATACAAAATAGGTAAACAACAAGGACATATATAGCATGTATATGTATATACATATATACGTGTGTGTGTATATATATATATATATATACACACACAGCATGTATATATGTATAACATGTACAGCACAGGGAATTATACTCAATATCTTTTTTTAAAATTAATTAATTTATTTATGGCTGTGTTGGGTCTTTGTTGCAGTGGCAGGCTTCTCATTGCGGTGGCTTCTCCCGTTGCAGAGCCCGGGCCCTAGGCGCGTGGGCTTCAGTAGTCGTGGCACGCGGGCCCAGCCACTCCACGGCATGTGGGATCTTCCTGGACCAGGGCTCGAACCCCTGTCCCCTGCATTGGCAGGCAGACTCCCAACCACTGGACCACCAGGGAAGTCCTACTCAATATCTTTTAATAACCTACAATGGAAAAGAATCTGAAAAAGAATATATATGTGTATGTATATATATATGTGTATATATGTATACACACACAACTGAATCAGTTTGCTATACACTTGAAACTAACACGACATGGTAAATTGTAAGAAGGGGTGAGTTCACGTCCTCCTCCACCATCTTGCCGGCCAAATGGCGACGTCGTAAATAAACTCTACTTCCATTAAAAAAAAATGGGTCAAACACCTTGACAGACAGCTCACCAAAGAAGATAAATAGAAGGCAAATAAGCATATGAAAAGATACTCAGCATCATATGTCATAAGGGAATTTCAAATTAAAACAACGAGATACCACTGCACACTTATTAGAAAGGTCAAAATTCAAAACACTGACAACACCAAATGCTGAAGAGGATGTGGAGCAACAGGAACTCTCTTCACTGCTACTGGAAATGCAAAATGGAAAAGCCACTTTGGAAGACAGGTTTGCAGTTTTTTGTTTGTTTTTGTTTTTGTTTTTATAATACTAAACATACTCTTACCATATATTCCAGCAATCGCACTCCTTGGTGTTAACACAAATGAGCTGAAAACTTATGTTGACACAAAAAGCTGCACATGGATTTTATAGCAGCTTTATTCATAATTTCCAAAACTTGGAAGCAACTACAATGTCATTCAGTAGGTGAACAGATAAATAAACTATGATACATCCTGACAATGGAATATTAGTCAGCATTACAAAGAAATGAGTTATCAAGCTATGAAAAGACATAGAGGAGCCTTAAATGCATATCACTAAGCGGAAGAAGTCAGTATGAAAAGGCTCCTACTGCCTGATTCCACCTATATGACATTCTGGAAAAGGCAAAATTATGGAGACAGTAAAAAAAAAAAAAAAAAAAAAAAGAAAAGAAAAATCAGTGATTGCCAGAGGAGAGGAGGATGAATAAGATGGAGCACAGATTTTTAGGGCAGCGAAACTATTCTGTGTGATACCATAACGATGGACACATGTCATTATAAAATTTTCCAAACCCACAGAATGTACAACACCATGAGTGAACCCTGAAGTAAACTATGGACTTTGGGTGAGAATGACGTGTCTGTGTAGGTTCATCAACTCTAACAAATGCATCACCCTGGTGGGGGGATGTTGATAATGCAGGAGGTGATGCGTGTGTGGGAGAGGATGTGTATGGGAAATCTCTGTACCTTCTACTGATTTTTGCTGTGAACCTAATACTGCTCTAAAAAAATCAAGTCTATTTTTAAAAAATGAATACATGTCACAGAGGTTAAGTGTCTTGGGTAAGGTCATGCAGAAGAGTGCCTTGCACACAGGAGATAATAAATATTTGTTGAACGAGTGAGGGAAGGCACGTGTGAACTAATGAAAAAGTAAAATGATGAAAGCCAGGGTGCAAATCCAGGTGAGCGGATTCTTGATACAGGGTTCTTTCTGTTCAGCATACTGCTACCCAGCTCCTTGCCCACCCCTGCGGCCACCCAGGCTACTAGCAACTAAATTCCACCCCCGGAAGGTTTCTGGGTTTTACTTGTCTGTGTTGGTAAAACAACTGGGATTCCTGAGTTCTAGAATGGCAAATAGTAAACAGTCACCGTCGTAATGAAACACAAGCACGTGGACACCTACCCACAGACACACAAAAACTGTCTTATCATAAGAGCAACAAGGGCGTAGGGCAAGGAAATATTAATCCACACGGTTCAGACTAAAACCTGTTACCAAGGACAAAGTTGCAACAGCAATGCCTGAGTCCACAGGTGGTTATTATTTGTAATTTCGCTTCACTTTGGCAATGACACCGAGTTTCCAGAGGTGGTGTAAGTCCTGAAGAGATAACTGTAGCATCCAGGGTTAAACAGAGAGCCCCAAAGACTAGAGAAATGAAAGAGACAGAGAGCATTTAACTGAAAATGCCTCTAGTACCAGGCGGAACAGAGAGGATAAAAAAATTCCTCCTCTCTGAGAATCAGAAACAGCTCGTGAGCCAAATACATCTGTTGAATGTTGAAGGTGACAAAATGCAGCTCAGAGAGAGAATGCACTGAATCATTAAAAAAAAGTTCCTAAGAAACTTAACAAGTACATCGAGACACTGCTAAAGTATGCGCTTTGATGGCTCATGGAAATATCCTGGGGAAGTGACTCAAACGGTTTGGAAGATGCAGCCTCTCCGCTTGGACGATTCACTCATCGCTGAGACAGTAGGAAGTCAAAGTAACCGTAATTGGGAGTTTCTTGGGATCAGGTAGAATGCTCTAAGCTGTGCCTCACAAAGGCATCTAGACGTTCCGGTAATGGCATGTGAGGGGGATGGATGAAAGAAAGGTGGATTATTTCCTTCTGATTTTCAAATGTATTTTTAATGGATAAAACAGTTCTAATCCAAAATTTTTATAAGAACAAAGCAGTACACAGTGAAAAGTCCCCCTTGCAACTCTCTTTCTAGCCACTCATTTCTCCTTTTCAGAATCAGTGATCGATTCCTAGCACATTCTTCCACACATATATTTATGCAAACAAATCAATGTTTTACATTTTCCTTCTTTTAATTCAAATACCAACCTACTGTTCAAACTATTATGCACCTGAAATAGAGCTTGGAAGCAAGTCTTAAAATTAAACAGATATAAAAACACCAATGAAATGACTATCTCAGATTGCTATCATATCACTACAGAGAAAGAAGAAGGAATTTCACTAACTTATGGACCCAGTAAATTCTGACTCTACAGAATATACTGTAAAGAACTAAAAAGAACTGTAAAGAAATCTGACTTTTACTTATTTTGTTTGTTGTTCAATAGTGGTAGAGGGTAGTTTTCCTGAAACGATTTTGAGTATATTGTAGAATGGAGAAAAATAAACAAATTGATGTAATTGGGAATCATGGGTTCTCTCACCTGAGAGAGGGAGATACGTATATGAGAAAAGTGAGAAAGAAAACCCTGTGCTGAGACTAAAATGGTATTACGGACTGAACATTTGTGTCCCCCGGCCCCATTTATATGTTAAAGCCCTAACATTCAATGTGATGGTGTTTGGAGGTGGGGCCTTTGTGAGGTAAGCAGGTTTAAATGAAGTCATGAGGGTGTGGCCTTCCTGATGAGATTAGTGTCCTTGAAAGAAGAAGAATAAAGAGCTGAGCATGCCCTTTCTCCACCGTGTGAAGACACAGTGAGAAGGTGGCCATCCACAGAGCCCTCGCTGGGGGACTGAACTGACCAGCACCGTGCTCTTGGGCTTTCCAACCTTCAGAACTGTGAGAAATAAGTGTCTGCTGTTTAAGCCAGCCGGCTATGGTATTTTGTTATGGCAGCCTGAGCAGATGAAGACAAATAAGAACTATTAATATAAACTAGTTCCATTCACTGAAAAGGTCTGAAAATGTGGTCACTCCACAAGCAACAAGTACATCTTGGGAATGCCCAGATCTTGGTTTCTAAATTCTATTCCCCACTTTAAAAAAAAAAAAGAAAAGAAAGAAAGAAAGAAAAAAGAAAAATCTCAGAATATTGGGAAATGGCTCTTTCTGTGTCAAAAGCAAAGAAAATACAAAGTAGTCCTATAACATCTTACTACTGTGTCAGGAAATGCTCAAAGATTGATCCAGACATGTCAACATACACACGAGCCTGCATGAAGGGGCTTCCAACGGTTGGGTTTGGAGTAATCTGAGCATTAAAAAAATAATGATAGTGGATGATAACATATTGAATTTTAAAAATCAATTAATGTATAATAGAGTTAAAAAAAAAATAGGAAGGTGGAACCCTTCTCTCATAAGAACCCCTGACAATAAAGTTACATTAGTAGCTTTAGAAAATGACTATTTTGCCACCTCCAGTGTACTCACTGGTTCAGGCAAGAATCCACAGAGACTGGAGCCAGTCAAGTCTAGTGACTTGTCCAAATCTAAGGTTGTATAACCCAAGTAAGTTTTGACAGGTCTCTGTGAAGAATAACCAGACTCCACTGAGTGAAATGTTGTGGGCATATGTACATGATCTCAAAGTACCACACCTCAGATGTCGTATTAGTTTGCTCAGGCTGCCATAACTAAGTGCCACAGACCTGGGGAACTTCAACAACTGAAATGTATTTTCTCACTGTTCTGGAGGCTGGAAGTCCAAGATCAAGGTGCCAGCAGAGTGGGTTTTGCCTGAGGCCTCTCTCCTTTCCTTGCAGATGGTGGCCCTCTTGCTGCCTTTTCCCATGGGCTTCACTCTGTGCCCACGTGGCTCTGGTGTCTCTTAATATGTTCAAATTTCCTCTTCTTAAAAGGATACCAGTCACACTGGATTAACCCCTACCCATAGAACCTCATTTAACTTTAATTACCTTTTTAAAAACCCCGACTACAACTATGCTCACATTCTAAGGTGCTGGGGGGTTGAGGCTTCGACATGAATTTGGGGAGAATACAATTCAGTCCATATCAGACGTGTTGCTAAATACAAAGGGAACTACAATGGAGAAGTCTGGCAGCCACTACCTTAGCCAAATGAATAAACTTATCACTAGGAGCATCTCTGTAATATTCTTGACGTTTCACTAGAATGTAATTGTGTGGAAACAATCAGATAAATCCAGATTATGAAAATTTCTACAAGACAACTGGCTGGTATTCTCCAAAAAGATAATTGTCATGAAATACAAAAGGCAGGTAGACTAGATAAACAGAAGCTAAAGAAGCATGACAACCAAATTCTATAAAAGAAAAAGAAGCCAAATCTCCAAAAAAAAAAAAAAAAAAAAGCCATCAATTTTTTTTGTGATAACCAAAGAGACGTGAATAATATATTAGATGATACTATTGTTTCAATGCTAAATTTCTTAGGTGTGTGGTGGCATGCCTTTATATTTAGGGATGAATGTTATGCTTTCTACAGTTTATTTTTAAACAGTTTCCCCAAAGATGTCTGCAAATTAACAATTAGAGAGGCTACAGACATCAAGAACAGACTTGTGGTTGCCAAAGGAGCTGGAGGGGGAGTGAAATATTGGGAGTTTGGGGTTAGCAGATGCAAACTATAATACACAGAATTAATAAACAACAACATCCTACTGTATAGCACAGGGAACTATATTCAATATCCTACTATAAACCATAATGGAAAAGAATATGAAAAAGAATATATATATATATGTATAATGGAGTCACTTTTCTATACAACAGAAACTAACACAACACTGTAAATCAACTATACTTCAATAAAATGTAAAAAAACAATTAGTGAGTATACTTGAAAATTATATATTTATCTGAATATTCTTATAACTTTTCTATTTAAAATTTTTCAAAGTGTAAAGTTAGAGGGGATGATAGATAATATCTACATCATTGGAGGTAACTCTCTATCATATATAAAGAATATACTGGTTCTGTTTCACATCTGTATATTTTTTTCCATGTATATCCATTATTTAACCAGTTCTCTATTACTGAATATTAAGATTATCTTTAATCTTTTCTTTTATTAAAAACAATGGTGCAAAAGTAATCCTGTACATACATCTTTTAGGAGATGTGTGAGTATATCTTTAGGATAAATTCCTAGGAGAGGAATTGCTAAAATTTTTTCTTGAATTGCTAGGCAAAACAGTTATTTCTTCAGTTTGCTGGTATTCTGAATCAAAGTAAAACAAGCCAGTTTAAAAAAGTAAGCCTCCTTAATTCACAGTGAAGAGCTGATTTCTTTACCTTAATGGTTTAATTCAAGGCTTGAATTATTCAACTTTAAATGCAAAACATCTAACACAGTGTGTTGTACAAAATGGATACGTGCATTCATCAAATGTGTTTGAATGAATGAATAGAAGCTTCTAGACACCAGAAGCATTAACTGTGGAATTATAAAATAAACACGTCCTCCCTCCCCACATTCCAAAGAGGCTGCAAGAATCTTAATGGCATCTCACTATAACACACACACACACACACACACAAATTAGATGTCAAGGCACATCTCCTATGGACCTCATCCAAGTCACCAAAATGACTTCCTTACAATGGACTCCCAAGACAGAATTATAGCGTAGCAGTTGGGAATTTAAAGTTTATAAAACACTGTGAATTCTCTAGCTCCTTGCCTACTCCCTGCTGCTGCTGTTTTTCTCTCCGCTGGTCTGATTCCTCCATCACTTTGCTCCATATCTGGGCTATTTAGAGGGAATGGCAAAATTAGAGCTCACCATAGCCGGGGCCCACTGAGGACAGAGGATTAAGGGACCTTGAGCCAAGTCACTTGATCCCTCAAGGGTTCTATTTTATCATCTATAAAATAAAGGGGTTGGAAGCACTGAGATTTTTCCCCACATTCTGTAGCTCTTTGGAGAAATTATGTTATCAATCCACACCATGAGTTGTTAATAATTAACAGCCACATATGAAAAGGGGACAAAACTTGCATTAAAATATCTACAAACACAGTGTAGCAGAATGACTGCACACATCAGAGGAAGAAAATTTTCATAAGTCGGATTCCCAAATGAGCTTCTCCTTGCCCAGTTTTATTCATTCTGGTTCTTGTAGGTAAGTAGGTGGCACACAAGTCTTGAGCATAAACCTGCTCCCAATCTCAGAGGTCTGTTATACCATCGCAAAAGGCCACCAATAGCATGTACAAACCATTGTTTTTTGAGGATCTGCCATCTTCAAAGTGCTCTAGGTGCTGATACAGACTGGAAAACTCTAAATTCCACCTCCAACTACTGCATGTGATTCTCTCTGAATGAGCCATCTATAAAGTAAGAGATAATGATGCCTCACCTACCTGTTCCTCAAAGTTCAATTCCCTTGGTGGAAACCATGTATTGTCCATCAGCTCTTAGATAGCTGTTCCTAACACTGAGGTTATCCCCTCAGGCCAAGACAGGTTAGTTCAAGGAATCAAACATGATTGTTTTCATATTTTAAAAGTTAAAAATGGTTTCTAGCATAGAAGAACCAAAATGATAAAGAGAATGGGAAGTCATCTCTTCCCAGGAATATTTCAAGATACTAGCATGTTTAACCCAGAAAAGAGAGAGAAGAAGGAACATGATGGTTGTCTACAAATATACAAAGAGCTAACCGGTGGAAGGTACATGAGGCTGGTTCTTTGTGAATCTGGAGAGCAAAATTTTGAGAGGTAAAATGTCCAGAGTGAAAGATCTTGGTTCAGTTTGATGAAGGACTTTCTAAAAAGTAGAGATCTTTAACAATGGAATACATTTTCTTTGACTTATTGAGTTCTGAAGAATGTGAAGAATTCAAGAAAATGTTTGATGGTAATTCTCAGGTGTGGTGTGGGATGGGAGATGAAGCCAGTAAATTTTAAAATATAGTAAATCCTATAACACAAGTAATATTTGACAAATCTCATGTATAAAATCCTATAAGACAAGTAATATTTAACATATATCTTCCATGAAGTAATAATCAGACTTCAATAATATTTTCCATCTTCACAAAAGAGAGAAAAAAGAAACTGAATTTATTATAAGATTGTGCCGATTATGAAAAAGAAAGCAGAATGTAATGATCCAAGTAGAGAATTAAAAGTAATAAAATATGACTACAAAATTCAAGGCCATACAGAAGCATAATACTGAAAGCAAAGTGGGAGAGTACGTCAAGAATTACAAAGATCCAGTGATTGCGAAAAAATATAAATCTTGCATAGGAAACTGCAAAAGTATGACTCACAGAAAACTGAAGGGTAGTTTTTCCATGAATTAAAAATAACAAATTTCACTATAAAAGAATTAAAAACTAACACAAATCAACAAACATGAACAAAATTAAAAGGAAAGCATTAATGCAGTAAGATAAGAAAAGGAAATAAGATGTACACAGATTGGGGAGGAAGAAATAAAAGTGTCTTTGTTCACTGATGACATAATTGTCTATATAGAAAATCCAAAAGAATTGACAAAAACCGTCTGGAACTAATAAGTAATTATACAAAGGTGTAGAATCAAGTTTAATACACAGAAGTCAATTACTTTTCTATATACCAGCAATGAATACATGGAATTTGAAATTCAAAAACACAATACCATTTACATTAGCACCCCCAAAGATGAAATACTCAGTTATAAGTTTAACAAAATATATATAAGATCTATACGAGGAATACTACAAAACTGATGAAAACAATCAAAGAACAACTAAACAAATGGACAAATATTCCATGTTCACGGACAGGAAAACTCAATATGATTAATATGACAGTTCTGAACAACTTGATCTATAGATTCAACACAATCCCAACCAACATCCAGCAAACTGTTTTATGGATATCAACAATCTGATTCCAAAGTTTATAAAGAGAGATAAAAGACCTAGAACAACCAACACAACATGGAAGGAAAAAAACCAAGTCAGAGGACTGACACAACTTGAGTTGAAGACTTACTATAAAGCAACAGTCATCAGGACAGATGTGGTATTGGCAAAAGTAGAGACAAAGAGATCAATGGAACAGAATGGAGAGCCCAGAAATAGAGTCATGTTAATATAGTCAACAATATGGGGAGGGGGAAGGGTAAGCTGTGACGAAGTGAGAGAGTGGCATGGACATATAGACACTACCAAATGTAAATTAGATAGGTAGTGGGAAGCAGCCACATAGCACAGGGAGATCACCTCTGTGCTTTGTGACCACCTAGAGGGGTGGGATAGGGAGGGTGGGAGGGAGGGTGACGCAAGAGGGAAGAGATATGGGAACACATGTATATGTATAGCTGATTCACTTTGTTGTAAAACAGAAACTAACACACCATTGTAAAACAGATATACTCCAATAAAGATGTTAAAAAATATATATATAGTCAACAGATCTTTGACAAAGAAGTGATACATCCAGACGATGGATTATTATACAGCATTGAAAAGAAATGAGCTATCAAGCCATGAAAAGACACGAAGGAACCTTAAATGCATGTTACTAAGTGAAAGAAGTCAATCTGAAAAGGCTACATCTGTATGAGTCCAATAATATGACATTCTGAAAAAGGCAGAATTACGGAGATCGTAAAATGATCAGTGGTTGTCAGGCATTTGGGAGGAGGGAGAGATGAATCAAAAGGGCACAGAAGATTTTTAGGTTAGTGAAACTCTTCTGTATGTTACTAGGAGGGATACAAGTCCTACATTTGTCCAAAACTGTAGGTTATACAACACCAAGAGTGAACCCTAATGTAAACTATAGTCTGGATTATAATGATAATTCAATGTAGGTTCATCATTTGTAACCAAGGTAGCACTCTGGTGGAGAATGTTGACAGTGGGGAAATGTCTATACGTGCAGGCAGTGGTGGGGGGGCGGGTCTTGGGAATTCTCTGTGCTTTCCACTCAATTTTACTGTGAACCTAAACTTGCTCTTAAAGTCTATTATTTTTTTAAAATCTCCTACAGCAAATATGAGGCCAGCCTCTTATGTCAATGGGAAATAATGGCCGAGTCGAGCATTTAGCGCTCTTTAATTTGCAATGTTATGAAGGTAAATTGTAGCTCTGTACTGCATTGTTCTTCCCCCCAGCTCTTCTGGAGATTGGGTCTGGGGGTCTAGTCCTGAAGTATTTCAACACTTCGACTCCTGCAGATTATTTGAAGTTCTTTTCCCTGTTATCTTGCATAATACAGACTGAGTCATCAATTTGATGATGGGGTCACCCATCATTGAGACAGAGAAAGAATCAAGATGGCAGGTTACCAGGGGAACATGGCCAAGGGCTAATGGGCAGTTCAAATTAAAATTTGTTTCTTAACTTAGTATTTACAACATATACAACATATATTCAATAGATGTTAAATGAGATTACTTTTCAATGATACACTGTGATTGGGTTTTAGAATTAAACATTGCAAATCTGATTATTTAAATCTAAGTAACAAATACAATCATGAGTTGTGGGGGGTTGGTGAACAGTACATTCTGAAATATTTTTTTAGGCAAAAAACCCACTTAATATACTGAAAAGCAAATATGCTTCATCTGACTTGAAATAATCTCGAAAAAGTTTAAAAGTTCAAGGTTTTAATATTGAACTTTATACACTGAAAGTCACCTTTCTGATTTTAAGCTAAACAATTAAACTTGGCAGTAATGAAAAACAGAAATGGTAGTCTTAAAATTTTTGCTTGAACAGAGGAAAGTCTCTTCTCCCTATTACTAATGGGTTAATTAGCAATCAGACACACTCAGAAGCTTTGTTCTTTCACTGATTACATTTTCCTGACCAAGAGAATGGGCTACCATCACAAGGCCCTTGACTCATATGAGGCTTCCTCATTTCCTCATCACTGGGACTCTCAGTAACTATAAATCACTTAGACTAGTATTTTGAGTGATCTGCTGTAAATGTTCATTAAAAACTCAAATGATGTCCCAAGAATCTGTGGAAATTAAATTGTATTAAATACAGGGGAAAAAAAGTTTGTATATCCCTTGGTGAGGATTCTAAAGTTTTCTTCCTCTAGACTATACACATTTCTTACTACATTTGTTTAAGAATAATGACAGTTAACACTTATATACTGTTTTCAGCATTTTACACACACTAACTCATTTCATTTCATAGCAATGTTATGAAGCGTATACTATTGTCATCTCTGGGTTACAGACATGGAAACAGATACCAAGAGGTTAATTAACTTGCTCAAGGTCATGCATTAGCCAACCTGGGTAGTTGGGCTCTTAGTCACTACGTTATTCTGCGTCTTAGGTAATTTATCTTCTTGATGTTTCAAAGGAGATTTTCTTCTTTCATTGTAAGGTTGTTTTGAGAACTAAGCAAATGCATCTATATAAAGCATTTAAAACAACTCTGGCACAAAGAAAGCACCTCCTAAATGCTAGTTGTTCACGTTATTATTATCATTAACATTTGTGTATCTTCTAAAAAGCTACCGAATCTATTTGATTTGGATATATCTGAATTCTCTTATTTTTAACAGGTTTCGTGTTGATACGCATGTATTTTATAAGTATACAATTTTCAAACAGCAGTTTTATTTCCTTCTAAGTGTCTCCTTATCATTTTATTTTCTTGTTTAATTGTATTGCCTGGAGTTTCTAGAGCAATGTTCAGTACACGGGGTAAAAACGGGAATCTCATTTCTGTTCCTGACCTCAGGCTCCATAAAAATGGACTTACATCTCCAATTTCCTCATTAAGCACATGACTGAATTTCAGAGGGTGTGTGTGTGTGTGTGTGTGTGTGTGTGTGTGTAAAGTAGTGGTAAGAAAGTATCCCTCTACTGTTATTTTACTAAAGAGTTTTCATTTAAAATGTATGCTGGGGCTTCCCTGGTGGCGCAGTGGTTGCGCGTCCGCCTGCCGATGCAGGAGAACCGGGTTCGCGCCCCGGTCTGGGAGGATCCCACATGCCGCGGAGCGGCTGGGCGCGTGAGCGATGGCCGCTGAGCCTGCACGTCCGGAGCCCGTGCTCCGCAACGGGAGAGGCCACAACAGTGTCAGGTGGCCGCCGAGCCTGCACGTCCGGAGCCCGTGCTCCGCAACGGGAGAGGCCACAACAGTGTCAGGCCCGCATACCACAAAAAAATAAAAAAATAAAATAAAATAAAATGTATGCTGATCTTATCAAATATATTTTAGGCGTTAGTCACTCTGATAATACGCTTTTTCCCCTTTGACCAGTTAAAATACTAATTCAGTGCAATGACTTATGTAATATATAGGAACAACCTTATTTTCCTAGAATGAAATGCACTTGGTTGTAATGTCACAGTCTGTGAATTTATTGGTGAATTATATTTAATATGTTATTAACATTTTTTTGCCTCAATATAATGGATTTTGTTCTCTAGAGTTCTGGGGTTGTGTGTGTGTGTGTGTGTGTGTGTGTGTGTGTGTGTGTGTGTACCATGTTACCGTGGCTTTGAAAAAGAAATTTGACAACTAAATGTTTTCTCTGTTCTACTATATTCTGTAACAATAACAGCACTGGCTCTTTTTACTCATAGAAAGTTACAAAGAATTTCTGCGTGAAACTGAGTTTGACACAACCTTTTAATTTTGAAAACTTTTAAATTCTGCCCATGATTATATAATAGGTTCTATTTGGGTTTTCTCTCTTCTGGGGTCAATTTTGGCTGTTCGTATTTCCCAAGGGGGGGAAAAAATCATTATTTATAACAGGTTTTCAAATTTTGCCTGAAGTTTTAAATGCAGCCTCTTCTGTTTTATTAACATTGTCTTTATCTGTATGTTTCCCTCGACTCATTTCTAAATTTGCCTATTTGTGCTTTCTCCCTTTTTCCTTAATTAATATAAATTTACCTGCTTATTTTTTTCATTAAAACCTGCCACAGATTGGTTTTATTTAACAGACCCAGGTCTCTTCCTCAACCCCACACTTTGAATGCATAATTTACTTATTCTCCTTTTACTTTTTCTGATGTATGTAGACTGGGAATGTTTTTTTTCCACAAGGGTATTCTCTTCCCAGAGTTGTTTATTGTTATTTTACTTAAGAAATGTGCAATTCTGCTTTGAATTGCCTCATTGACTTAAAAAAGAAAAACTCATAAGCTACTTTTATTACCAAGTACTTGGGATTTTTGTTTGCTTGACTCTATTTTTGCTATTTTATGCTTTATTGCAATGTAGTTAAGAGAATGAGGTTTGTATTATTTCTACTTATTAGAATTTGTTGAGTTATTTTTTTAATGTCCTAATATATCATGACACTTGGGGGGAAATGTCTATTTTCTGTTTCATCAGGATCTGGATTTTGTTCTACATTTATTAGAATGTCCTTGTTATGCTAATCAGATTCACTATACACTTACTTCTTTGTGTCCAAAGCTGTGTCATGTGTTGAAAAGGGTGAGGGAAGCTGCACGTCACTATGTGTTTCTGTCTACTGCCCCCTTTCTTCAGTTGTCGCCTTATGTATGCAGAGCCTGCCAGATTTGGATTTATGACAATTATCGTTATAAAGTAGCACTCTGGGCACTTCCCTGGTGGCGCAGTGGTTGGGAATCCGCCTGCCAATGCAGGGGACACAGGTTCAAGCCCTGGTCCGGGAAGATCCCACATGTCGCGGAGCAACTAAGCCCGTGCACCACAACTACTGAGCCTGTGCTCTAGAGCCTGTGAGCCACAACTACTGAGCCTGAGTGCCACAACTACTGAAGCCTGCGCGCCTAGAGCCCGTGCTCTGCAACAGGAGAAGCCACCTCAATGAGAAGCCCGCTCACTGCAACGAAAAGTAGACCCCGCTCGCCACAACTAGAGAAAGCCTGTGTGCAGCAATGAAGACCCAACAACGAAGACCCAATGCAGCCAAAAATAAATAAATTAATTTTAAAAAAAAAAGTACCACCCTGTTCTTTTACCTTTTTTACCTTACATTCAGTCTTGGTTTTTAATACTTCCTTGCTTTTTAATTTTTTTTTAATGCAGTATCTTTTGCTTTATGATCTCTGTTTCTTCTTGTTAAAAAAAAAAAAAGGAAATCTTCCTTTCTGATAATTTCTAAGGTTCATACTCTTTTTCAGTTCCTATGATAGTTATAACATTAGACACTACACGTATGTGCACTGTGCTTCCCTTAAACGTACCCTATTAAACATGCTCTTCAAAAAGGGAAAAATCAATAATCTTTTAAATAGGGAGGGGTCATTTTTCCCTGACTTCCACTCAATGACCATATGACCCAGAAGGAGGACACGACAATCTACTGTTCCCGTCATAATGGAATCATACTACAATAGTATTTTGGATGTACATTCTTTCTATAACATGGCACCTAAAAGCAGGCAAACAACCCTGAACCACTATGCTTAGTGAAATAAGTCAGACAGAGAAAGACAAATACTGTTTGACATCACTTATATATGGAATCTAAAATATAATACAAATGAACTTATATACAAAACAGAAACAGACGCACAGATGTAGAAGACAAACTTATGGTTACCAAAGGGAAAAGGGACGGGGGAGGGACAAATTAGAAGTATGGGATTAACGGATACAAACTACTATACATAAAATAGGTAAGCAATAAGGATTTACTGTGAAGCACAGGGAATTATACCCAATATCTTGTAATAACCTATAATGGAATATAATCTGCAAAAAACACAAAACTAAATCATTATGCTGTACGCCTGAAACTAAAGCAATATTGTGAATCAACTATACTTCAATTAAAAGTTTTTTAAGTTTGAAAAAAAACTCATATTTTGGGCTTCCCTGGTGGCGCAGTGGTTGAGAGTCCGCCTGCCGAGGCAGGGGACACGGGTTCGTGCCCCGGTCCGGGAAGATCCCACATGCCGCGGAGCAGCTGGGCCCGTGAGCCATGGCCGCTGAGCCTGCGCGTCCGGAGCCTGCGCTCTGCAACGGGAGAGGCCACAGCAGTGAGAGGCCCGCGTACC
>NC_041227.1:85863563-85894390 GCF_002837175.3 Physeter macrocephalus
GGTGAGAAAAATCTGCTGCGATGAACTTACCCAGAGACAACAGACTGACTTCCAACCAGCCACCTTCCTTAGAGATTTTCAGAGCAATCCTGATCAGGGCCGATTCCAGTGGACATCGTGGCCGCTTTGCCAACGTCTGTTTCCCGCTCTCCTGGGGACACCCTTTACCTTCATTTGGGAGCCACTCCTCAGCAGCACCAGGAAAGGAAATCTGTGAGTCACACCCGAATTGGTCAGGACCAACGCTCACTTCACAGTGAGCGCACCGGCACACAACCCAAGCCATGCCAATAAGGTACAAGGAGGGCTTTTCTGAGAGCTTCTGGGGGAAAAAAAAAATAAGCTCCTCACTCTTTGCAAGAGCTGAAGGGGATGACCTCCTCTCTCCAGATCCTCAGACTTGGATGAGGAAGCATATTATCTCCCAGAGGCTGTTGGCAGGCATTTTGCAGCCATGCCTGGCAGTCCCCCTTAGCAGGAAGCTGATATCAAGGAAGGTAAAAGCAAATGAGGAAAAGACACCAATCCTTGAGAACACAGTTGAGCCCTGAGGTCAAACCAGCCCTGCCTGTGTTCACAATGTGTGGCCCTGCAGTTACGTGAGTCGGTAAGTCTCATTCATTGAAGTCAGGTTGAACTTGTCCTGATTTTCTGCAGTGAAACGCAGCTTAAGACAACGGTTTATACTTGTGCTGACCTGGGAACCCAATCCAGCCATAAGATGTGGCGACACCCCTTTTAACTCAGTCTTCACTTACCAGCTTTAAAATAGGGCAGCCTCTATCGGCTTCTTGCTAAGGAAGACAAAGAAATTAGATCACTTATTATTTCTCACAGCTTCATTCCTCCTTCTCCCAATCCTTCTTGGTCAGAATCGCTGAGAATTTTACATATATACGTGCATTTATATATGTATATATGCATATGAACATTGTATCTTTTCTTTCAAGGTTAGTGACGCCTATACTTTTCTCTGAAAGCATAATGCTCACTTTTCCCCCTCTTGAATCTCTATTTAAACAGAATGGGTGCTCATACTAAAGGTTTTGTAGTCGTGCTTCATTTTCTTGATTTCCTTTTTTTCCCCTTTAATTGAGCACTTACATGGCTAAATTCCTCATAAAATAGATTGTTCAAAGATGACTTGTGTTAAGGTGGACAGATCTGGCAAACAAAAATACAAATCTCCCAGTGAAATTTGAATTTTAGATAAACAAGGAATAATATTTTAGGATAAGTATGTCCCACACAACATGTGGAACATATTTATCCTAAAATATTATTCCTTGTTTATCTAAAATTCAAATTTCACTGAGCATCCTATATTTTATCTGGAAACCTCACCTTGTGTGAACTGTGCTCTGAGTCCCTGATTACGTGGACACTCCAGACAGTTTTGCCTTTTGTAACTGAATGACAACTTAGCTGGGCTTAAAAACTCCAGGGCCATTTTTTTTTCCCATTTAGAATCCTATAGATATGACTCCACTATCTCCTGAGAGTGGCTTTTTTTTTTTTTTTTATGAAGAGTATGAGGCTGTACAAGGTTTTTTCCTTTTTTCCTTCATCAAGTGACTTGCTTTGTCCAGCTGGATACTTACAGAATTCTTTCTCTATCCTTGAAGCTCAGAGAATTCTTAGGCTATGTCTCATTTGTTTGTTCTAATTTTTGCCCTAGAACATAGTATGCCCTTTCATTTGCAGATTTAGTTCTTTTATTTCAATTCTTTTTTTCCTATAGCTATGAAAATTTTCCTATTGTATTTTTCCATTCTCCATTTGTTAAATCATCACAATCTGTCCTGCATTTATTAACTAGTCTTCAAATCCTTTCATCTCTTTGCTTTTCTCCTTCCCATTTGGTGCCGTTATCTCAAGCCTTTTCTCCATCTTACTGACTCATTTTCAGCTCGATCTATTTTTCTTTTGTTTGTAATGTATTTCTTAATTTCTAATTATCTCCTTTCTCT
Organism: Physeter macrocephalus; assembly: GCF_002837175.3. NCBI lineage: Eukaryota > Metazoa > Chordata > Mammalia > Artiodactyla > Physeteridae > Physeter > Physeter macrocephalus. Next base: position 85,865,534 of record NC_041227.1, read on the forward strand.
GATGCCCCATCGTTTCCTTAGTTTTGCAGTTTCCCCTTTTCATCTCATCTTTTTTATCACATTGTATATCCCCTGCTTCACAGGTTTCTTGTCTACTCAAATCCTCTGAGAGAGGGAAGAATTTGTTGCAGAATTTTTGGTCATGTTTCCTGGGTAAACTGGAATAGATTCTTCATCGGCTTTTTGGGTGCTACATTCCTTTTGTGGTCACAAGAGCCGGGAATCTCCCAGTGTTTTCCGTGCCGGCCACTGTGATTCACGTTCGTCTCACTCATTCTTGACCAAGGAAGCTCTGTGGGCACTTGCGAGAATACAGAGTGTGCTTTCTCATTTCTTGTTTGGTGGCAGGGCTCAGTGGTGGAGAGGAGCAGGGTGGGGGTTATCTGGCGCCATCAACAGCTACAATAGGTGACTTGAGCTTCTGTTATTTTTCATTGTGAATTTGTAACGATCCCTATGCTTGAAACTGAGCAGGACCCTGTCGGGCCCTCCCAGGTACCAAAGCCTTTTGGTGCCCCCCATTTCTTCTTTGTAGGAAAAAAGTTTCAGGCTCCTAGACCTTCTCTGAGTTCCAAAGGGTAGATTCAAACAGTTAACTAATTAGAGGACTGAGAGGATGCAGAAACAGAGGAAAGGCAGTCAAGAAACAATAGTGCAGGGATGGGGAAGGGCCCTGCTTCCTCCCCTCAAGGGATATATACATAAAAACTGGATACACAACTCTGAGTCTAAGAAACTAAGGCCCCCCACCCAGGTAGAGGGTGGTAACTTCAGGCTGAGCACAGCATGTGGACCCCAGACTGGTAGGAACCAGAAGGCTGATGACTGAGATTCCGGTAACACCACCCTGCTACCTCCCCGCCAACCAATCAGAGGAGGGTTACACATGCTGCAGCCCTCCCCCCAAAATCTGGCCTATAAAGACTCTTCCCTGAAAAACCATTGGGGAGGATAGTTCAAGCTTTTTGAGCACAGCCTGCCCAATCTCCAAGATTATAGATACAAGACTATATTCATGCTTTTATTTGAACGCCACTGGGTATATTCTCTGTTTTAGTATTTTCAAAAATGTCTACTTTGCTTTTGTTGGATTGGGAGAGGAAAGTCTGCAAACACCATTTCTAAGAAGGCCCCTTTTCCTAGCAGTTACCAGAATTCATTTAAATTAAGCCATCCAAAGGACTTTTACCCACTTACTTAGAACATTTCCAATAAACAGATGAATTTTTAAAACCTGATTCACTCAGAGTAAATCTGTGATGACTATACGTGAAATAACTGAATGGTAAAGAAATGGTTTCATGGAGAAAAAGGGCCACTCAATCAAGGGCCACTGAGAAAATTAAAACAGAAGCCACCAAAGAAATTCATCACCAGTGACTCACAGATAGAGAAGAAGAGTAATAAAGAGAGTAAAAATGACGACAAGGAAAGCTTGCTGGCCTCTAAGATGGTATTCAAATTAGTACTTCAATTATTCCAACACAGTGTGAATTTGGGAAAGTCTTTTAATATCTCTAAGCCTCAGTTTTCTCATCTGAAGACTGGGGATAAAAAAACATGCCCACATCATAGCCTTGTTTAGGATCAAATGAGATAACATATGCAGAGTTTTAACATCGTGCCTGGCACATACATACAGAGCCCAATAGATTTCAGCTAATTATTATTTTCATTCCAATTATGTCTTTGCAAAATCAAAAGGAAGAGCTAAATATTGCCAATCGTGACATCTCTGTTCTGTTTTCCTGAAATATTTGTTCAGGTTCTCCATGTGTGTACATTACTCTTGTGTCAACCGGATTTTAAGCCTGTATTTAACCCTCTAATTGGCCTAATACAGGGCCTTGTGCTTATACACAAAGGATGTGCTTGATATCACTGACTCAATAAACAGATGGATTTAGGATCACAAGACACAAAAGAGGAGGCATTTAGCTAAGACTGAATGGATAAAACGGATTTGGCAATACTCATAGTTGCAGGAATTCTGAGACCAGAGAGAAATGACCATTTCTTTGGGCTCTAAGGCGAGAGAGATTCAGGGCACTTGAAAGAGCTGAACAATTTAGATGTGAACTTCAGCTGCAGTCAGACCTCCCTCGGGGCAATTAGACCGTTGACAAACAAAACGCAGAAGTTTACAAACGCTGCCCATAAAATGAGGCATCCTAATACAACATCCAGAGTTGGGCGGGGGGTGGGGGGAGGTACAAGGAAGAAAAGTTAACATAATTCTTGGAAAACGGAGCAAGGGAAGGGGGCGCATATTAGAGAGACCAGCACAACTAGAGTAAAAACAAATGTCACTTGTGGTTGCCAAGGGGCAGGGAGGGTGGAAAAGGGGAGGATTGGGAGTTTGCTCTCAGCAGATGCAAACTATTATACATAGGATGGCTAAACAACAAGGTCCTACTTGTACAGCACAGGGAACTAGACTCGATATCCTGGGATAAACCGTAATGGAAAAGAATATGAAAAAGAACATATATATGTATAACTGAATCACTCTGCTGTAGAGCAGAAATGAACACATTGTGCATCAACTAGACTTAAATAAAATTTTTTAAAAAACATCAACACTATTAACAATAACAACAGAAATAATAATAGAAAGTACTTACATAGCATTTACTATATACCAGATCCTGTTCTAAGATATATTGATACATAGATATAAATATTCCTTTGATCCTACAAAAATGCCTCGAGGAGGGTAAAATTATAGAGAGATGAGGTAACTGAGACAAGAGTTAAGCGCTGAATTCACACAGCCAATGACCAAGTAAACGTGGGCTCGTGCGAGCTCTTTGTGCGAGTGTTACCGAGTCCAAGCTCGCGCCGCCCGCCGCACGACAGGACAATAAATCGCGAGACGAGGTGACGGGGCAAGGAGTAATGACCTCACTTGGAAAGCCAGCCAGCAGCCCAAGAAGACGCTGGGCTTGTGCCCCCAAAGAACTGTCCTGCCTGAGAATGCAGCCTTCTTTTATACGGAAAGGGGAGGGGGTAAAGCCAAACGCTTCCTGGTTCCCATCAGCCTCCGGAGGGGAGGTGTTCACTCCTTTCTCCCCGCGGTCATTCACAGGTGGGCCTGGTCAGGACGTTTCCTGTGAGCTAAACGAAGGTAATTTAGCTTGAGGCTCATGACCTGGGAGGCAGGGTTCCCAGAGATGGGCCATTATGTGTAATTTAAGCTCACAGGCCACATCCCTTTAGTGATTGACTTGACAATAGAACACAAAGATTCTTCCCTATGACAGGAGCAATATTCTTATTAAAGGCTTACACTGTAACACAGGGAGGGATGACTGGCAGCTGGTGGTCCAGGAGGACCTGGGGAGGAAAAACAACTTTCTAATGAGGATTTCACTTATGCCGTCTGCCTTGGGGTGTGCTTTATCTCCTGCATCTTTCCACAGTGTATGTAGAAAAAGATACAGCATGTTGCACCGGTTAAGAGCAGAGACCCCACCTCCCACCCCAAAGCTACAACGCCCAGATTGGATTCTGTGCCTTTCTGTTATCTGCTGTCTGACCTAGGCCTCTTCGGTTACTCAATTTTTTTTTTTTTTTTTTTTTTTTCCCGGTACGCGGGCCTCTCACTGTCGTGGCCTCTCCCGTTGCGGAGCACAGGCTCCAGACGCGCAGGCTCAGTGGCCACGGCTCACGGGCCCAGCCGCTCCGCGGCACGTGGGATCTTCCCGGACCGGGGCACGAACCCGCGTCCCCTGCATCGGCAGGCGGACTCTCAACCACTGCGCCACCAGGGAAGCCCCGGTTATTCACTTTTAAGGAATGTTTCTCCCGTCCGTCCACCAACGAGCCAGGAGCCCGGAAATCCCCGTTGGTGATGCCCGACCCGCATACTCCATTCCCACTCCATCAAAACGTGCACATTTTAGCTCCTGAACACCTGCCTCTCAGGCCTCTTCCCTTTGTAACAGAGAAGAACCTTTTGTATTCTATTACAAGTTAATCACTAAAGGGATGTTACCTAGAAGCTTAAATTATGCATTAATGAGCATTGAGCTAAAATACCTTTTTTAGCTCACAGGAAACATCCTGACCAGGCCCAGCTCTGAATGGCTGCAGGAAGGAAGAAATTAAGACCTCCCCTGGAGGCTCACGGGAACCAGGAAATGTTTGACTTTACTCCCTCCCCTTTTAGTATAAAAGAAACCTGCATTCTGGGCTTCCCTGGTGGCACAGTGGTTAAGCATCCGCCTGCCAGTGCAGGGGGCACGGGTTCGAGCCCTGGTCCGGGAAGATCCCACATGCCACAGAGCAACTAAGCCCGTGTGCCACAACTACTGAGCCTGCGCTCTGGAGCCCGCCAGCCACAACTACCGAAGCCTGTGCTCTAGAGCCCGTGAGCCACAACTACTGAGCCTGTGCTCTTACAGCCCGTGAGCCACAACTACTGAGCCCATGTGCCACAACTACTGAAGCCCACGTGCCTGGAGCCCATGTTCCGCAACAAAGAGAAGCCACCACAATGAGAAGTCCGGGCACCACAAGGAAGAGTAGCCCCCGCTCGCCGCAACTAGAGAAAGCCTGTGCACAGCAACGAAGACCCAACACAGCCAAAAATAAAATAATTTTTTTTAAATTAAAAAAAAAAGGGGCTTCCCTGGTGGCGCAGTGGTTGCGCGTCCGCCTGCCGATGCAGGGGAACCGGGTTCGTGCCTTGGTCTGGGAGGATCCCACATGCCACGGAGCGGCTGGGCCCATGAGCCATGGCCGCTGAGCCTGCGCGTCCGGAGCCTGTGCTCCGCAACGAGAGAGGCTGCAGCAGAGGGAGGCCCGCATACCACAAAAAAAAAAAAAAAAAAAAAAAGAAGCCTGCATTCTATCTTAAGCAAAATGGTTTTTTTGTTGTTGTTGTTTGTTTTTTTCTGGTGTGCGGGCCTCTCACTGCCGTGGCCTCTCCCGTTGTGGAGGGCAGGCTCTGGACACACAGGCTCAGCAGCCATGGCTCACGGGCCCAGCCGCTCCGCTGCACGTGGGATCTTCCCCGACCGGGGCACGAACCCGTGTCCCCTGCATCGGCAGGCGGACTCTCAACCACTGCGCCACCAGGGAAGCCCAGGCAAGATGGTTCTTTGGGGCATGAGTCCACCATCTTCTCAGTTTCCTGGCTTTTTCCAAAAAGTCGTTATTCTTTGTCCCAACAACTCATCTCTCAATTATTGGCCTGTCATGCGGTGAGCAGTAGGAGCTTAGACTCAGTAACACCTTCTCACCTTCTTCACTGACACCCCTTTAGTCCAAGCGCTTTACCTGCTGTGAGACCTTGGGAAACTCCTTTCTCAGTTTCTTCATCTGTAAAATGGGGATAATAACACCTCACAGAGCTTTGGAAGACTTAATATATTTTTTGACATATTTATTGGAGTATCATTGCTTTACAATGGTGTGTTAGTTTCTGCTTTATAACAAAGTGAATCAGCTCTATGTACACATATATCCCCATACCCCCTCCCTCTTGCGTCTCCCTCCTACCCTCCCTATCCCACCCCTCTAGGTGGTCACAAACCACCCAGCTGATCTCCCTGTGCTATGCGGCTGCTTCCCACTAGCTATCTATTTTACGTTTGGTAGTGTGTATATGTCCATGCCACTCTCTCCCTTTGTCACAGCTTACCCTTCCCCCTCCCCGTGTCCTCAAGGCCATGCTCTAGTAGGTCTGCATCTTTATTCCTGTCCTGCCCCTAGGTTCTTCTGACCTTTTTTTTTTTTTTTTTTTTTAGTTCCATATATATGTGTTAGCACACGGTATTTGTTTTTCTCTTTCTGACTTACTTCACTCTGTATGACAGTCTCTAGGTCCATCCACCTCATTACAAATAACTCAATTTCGTTTCTTTTTATGGCTGAGTAACACTGACTTAATATTTTAATGATGAAAAAAATCAAAGCAGTGTCTGGCATAGGATAAGATTCAAAAAAAAAAAAAAATACTAGCCTAAAGAAATGCTCTAAGGCTTCCCTGCATCCACTCGCCTCCGGTTCCAATCTGTCTTCTGCACCAAAGTCAGGATGAGCCTTTCCAGTATCAGTTTTGACCATGTGCCTGCCTGACTTTAACTTCCCTGGGTTTCTCCTTGGGCTCGGGGGATGGAAATACCTGCCCGGTGAAGCTGGGCTTTCTCTCCAGTTCATCTCCCACCAGGCTCCCCCTCTGACTGCTGACTCATTACCCTCTGTGCTCTCCTATCAGTTTCCTCAATGCCCCGCCTTTCTTCCCAGCATGCACTTTGCACGTGGTGGTGCCTCCACCTAGGATGCTCTCTCCCACTCCCCTCCCCGGTCCTGGGGTTAACCCACCCACCACCTTCAATCTCCCTTCCCTTCTCGGGGAGGCTTCTCTGATGTCTACCCACCCCACCCTGGACTAGTCGGTCTCTTTCGTCCTTACGCAATCTTAGGACCTCATTCTGCACTTATCTCATTCATTAGGGGGTTTGTTTTTAAACATCGGTCTCTCCCTTCAGTCTGAAACTGTAACCCCCAGGGCGGAGTACTCACAATTGTACGTTTCATGAGTTTTCTCATAACCCAGATGAGACGTTCCACGGGGTTCCAAACCCTCCCCTCACTCCTCAGTCCTCCTGCCAACCTCTCTCTGCAACCATAACTCGTTATCCTAACCTCCGCTGTGAGGCTTCCAAACCTTCTAGAAACAGCATCCCATGTCCACCCGGGGGGGTCATATCCCCAGAGTCATGGCCCGTTCTCCAGTGGTACACGCCCCCCGGGTCTGTACTGCATAAGCTAGAAAACGCTCCAAAGGGGTGGGAGCCGGAAATTCCACAGCCTTGACACTCCAGGCACCACACAACAGCCTGTCCTTGATGTGTGTGTCAGGCAGGAGGGGGACGGGCAGGGATGGAGGGAACTTCAGAAGGAGCATTTCAAGGTGGCGGCAGTATTTCCAGCCCTTTCTCCCGCAAGGTGACGCACAGACTTCCTTTTAACCCTCGAACTGACCAGAAGGCAACTGTTCAATTGCACACGCACGCGCAGACACACCGCCGGTACCGCTACGTGTCAGGTACAGTCCAGTCTGAACCGGAAGTCACAAACTGAAGTCCCAGGGCCAAATCCAACACAGAATCTGACACACAAAAATTATCAAGTTTCAGATAAACATCTAGATTTCCTGCTGCTTTGGAAAAAACTGATACTACCATTGGCTGGAGTGGAGTAATGGTGATCCCTTAGGGCAGGCAGGCTCTCCTCATCTCCTGCAAGCAGCCCACGACACTCGGTCACTCGACCTGCCTGGCGCCTGTGAGCCGCTGAGGTTTTCAGCGCTAGCCCAACTCTGAAGGGGGAGGAACATATTCTCCGACCTACAGGTATTTCCCTACCTGTCTCTTAGCTCTCAAGGCTGTGTCACCCAGGATGAAGTCCTTTGCTTGTTCTTTTCCTCACTCCCTTTTCTATTACGTCTCCGAACACTCACAGGAAATAAGAAATGGTCCATTGCTTAGTCACCTGACTCTTAAGAGCAACCCCTTTAGCTTCAAAAAATGTAGCTGGGGTTTTTATTTTTTATTTTTTTGTTAGTTTTTTGTTAGTTTGTTTGTTTTACATCTTTATTGGAGTATAATTGCTTTACAATGGTGTGTTAGTTTCTGCTTTATAACAAAGCGAATCAGTTATACATATACATATATCCCCACATCTCCTTCCTCTTGCGTCTCCCTCCCTCCCACCCTCCCTATCAAAGCACCGAGTAGCTGGGGTTTTTAAATGACTGCTTCCAAGGGCCAAATGAAATTCTAAAATTAGGTCCATCCTCCTCCCCAGATGATTCTGGTTGCACAGCGGAACACAGGTTGGCAGAGAATGAGAGATGTTAGGAGGCCGATGTTATCAGGCAAGTAGGGGTGGAGGGTCTGGACCCCAGCAGTGGCCACAGAAAGGAGGGGACAAATGCTGTCAGTCGCGGACCAAAAAATGTCACCTGCCATTTCAGCGAACAAAGGATGTCGCCGCCATCAGCCACTGTAGCCACACCCTGAGGAGAATTCGGGATAGAGAAAAACAGGTTGCCCGCCACCAAGCCATCGGTCGAAGCAGTTGACCCCAGCGGTCCACCCTGAGGGACTCTGGATGGAGAAAAACAGGATACTAGCCCTAGATGGTTAAGATGCCGATCAAAGGAATGATTTCAAAAAGCCCAGACTCTGTATCTTCCCATATATGGAAAAGCACTAAAATCATTTACTTAAGACGTCTGGTTTTTCTTTAATTAGCAGTAATCTTTTGACGTTCTGCTACCTAGGGTTTTGTTTCTTTTTTGCAAAAACTCCTATATATCCTGGCTCCTCCGAGCTATCTGGGAGGCTGTATCCCAGGCTTAAGTCCTCAGTAAGTCCGCCGGATAGAACGTAATTCTCAATTTTTAGGTTGTGAATTTTTTTCCAGTGGACACAGTTTAGCATCAAAATAGACAGCAGTGCTGCCATTCCTCTGTGAGGATGATACATCAATTTACTGTCAACACATTCTGTATTTACATCCCCCCTCCCACAAGATCCTAATTATCATCTCATCTCTTGGACGCAAACACACGTTTTTTAAAATCTGTGTGCCTGTAATGTAAGAAAACATTTATATAATGAAAACATGTACAGGTTCCAATTAAAAGTGAATGAAAACTATGACTTTGGCTTCTAACCGACTAGCTCTACAACCACAGCAAGCAAATCAAAATCCAATTTAGGGGCAAGACAGTGACTCTGAGTTGTGACTGAATTAAACACACGATCTTAGCTTTTATGAGAAAAAAAATTCTACCCCAAAGTCTGACAGGAGTTTCAATGTTGACCCCGTCCTCCTTGGTAAGCACGCCAGTATGTGCGTAAGGCGACTGGCAAAGTTCTAGAGCGGACGCTATTTTCTACTGCAAATAAAATAGGCATAGAGTGGGTGTGGTGGGCAATGAACATTTGTTGAAACAAAGGAAAGAAAGAGAAAGAGAGGGGGGAGAGAAGTGGGGGGAGAGAAAGAGGGAAGGAAGGGAGGGAGGGAGGGAGAGAGGAAGGACTAAGAAACACACACAGGAGACCTCCAGCTATAAGTTCTGCTTCCTGGAGAAATGATAATCTTGACAGCCAGTCTTTGTAGAGAAATAAAAAGGATTACCAACTGCCAAAATCTCCTCTGACCTGTTCAAAGCAGAGCTTGGAGATTCAATTTCACGTGTTGCCGCAACTTGTAAGTAGATAAAACCCAATAAATACCCTGCGAGAGAGGCCCCCCGTCTGCCCAGGGAGGACGTGGGGATAATCTGGGCACAGGTGGAAGAGGTGTGAAAGAGAGGAGAGGAACAGGAGGTCAAAATCCTCATAAGGGCATTCACAGAAAAACAGACGAGTGATGGGGTTATCCCGTTGCGGTGGGGGAGGGGGGGCCCACTCCTCTCCTCTAGCCACACCCTGGGAAGGCTTTAGGCATCCTTCCAAATGCTTCATGTTTAGTTGGGTACCAGGCCCACATGGAGCCCGTGAGCTGAGGCAGGCGTCTATACAAATGGGTTGCAGGTAGACCTTGGGCTCTCCATACTTGGTATATGGTGTGAAGGGTATGAGAGGTCCTATGAGCTCTGATGCGGGTACGGAGGGACTGAGGGTTCCAGTAGTTTAGCAGAGAGGGATCAGGATTGAATGCAGAAACTGTGTGACCAAAGGCCAGGACCCAGACGTCAACAGTAAGCGCAGCGTGACGTGCCAGCAGATAGGACTGGACCTACGTGAGCGGCCCCTGGGAGGTGGCCGCCCGGGGACCGGGTCGGTCAACCCGGGGCAGAGACCAGTGCGGACCCAGAGACGGTCAAGGACCTGGGGCCTCTTAAAGCGCTGCCAGGAGGACGCAAACTTTCCATTATCCTCGTATATGAGCATCTTGATCAGAGGAGAGGGGCGAGGGTGGTGGTGAGCAGGTGGGCAGGGAAAGCCTGAAAGTCTGGGCATTCCCCTAAGAAAGCCCGCTTTAAACCAAAGGAGGCGACTCAGATCCCCCAAATACGATCAGCGGTAACAGGAACTCCAGAAGCAGCTGGAGATACACCTGCACGGCTCGAGTCTGAATATATGAAATACAGGCTATGAATGTTTTGACCTTGCTATGCAAAACAAGTGGGGTGATGATTAAACTAGTCCAGAAGCAGGAAACAGAAACAAATGATAAAGCACCGTTTCCTTCCCCCATCAACAGGTGATAAGACGCAACAGGCAAAAAGAAACCCAAACGCTCGAGAGATGGAAAGAAATTCTCGTATATTTCTTTGTTCTTAACGCCGTGAGTGTCCTTCATTCGCCCTCCTCACCGTCGGTATCGTGTTACAATATCCAATTAAGAAGAGGACACAGAAGCTCTTGACCAGAAGCCAAAGGCGAAGGGACAAGTCTGCGTATTACCCAGGGTCCCTACAGGAAACACACAGGTCCGTTGGCAGGATTAAGGGAACGAGGTGAGTCACCCAGGGGTCTGTGACAGTGGGACGCTCTTGCCTTTTACCTTGACCAAAAGGGCCGACGGGAGGGAACTGTGTAGGGGAGCCTGGACAGCAGCAAGTGGGGCAAAGGAGGGGAGCAGTCCCTGACCTCTCTCTCCTCCCTCCCTCCAGTTTCCTGCTGTGGCTCCCACTGGCCAAATCCAACTGCAAGTCCGAAGTAAGGGGAGCCCAGGTAACACGATCCATCAGGGTCAGTCTCCAAGGGCACAGAGCAACGCAGAGTAGGACAGAGAATGAATCGGGGGCGGGGTGTGGAGGGGGGTACATGGAAAATACCCAGCACGGTCTCATACCCACAATCCTAAGATGTGGCTGACGTCCTCAGCTCAGTCTCTGCATTTCTGCGTGATTTTCTGAAACCAGAGAACAGCAGCCCAAGAGCTGCGCTTGGGTGGCCAATCGAACACCTGAAAAGAATCTGTTTTTTTTTTTTTTTTTTCAATTTTCCAAAGAAATTAAGAAATTTCCATCATCTTCCCCAAGGCTGTGATGTCAGACTGTTTTAGTCTCAGCTCAGCTACTTCAAACACTGTCACGTATTTCTATAAACTTGAGCCATGGGAGTTCTGCTTTCACGGTTTCAGTATACGATCTAGAGGCAAAGACTGTGTCGATATGTCACGGATGTCCTGGTCACGGGATGCCCCGCCACCCGGCCCGGACGAGGAGCCAGCGGGCCCTGCCAGACCCAGCTGACCTCATTTGGCAAAGCCGGCTTTGGGGGATTTTATTTTAAAACCTGAATATTTATACAGTTTGCATTCTTCGGGAGGTGAGAGATTCTATGAAACTTCAAGAGCTCTCGTTTGCTTTATCTTTTTGCTAAGAGAAGCCAGGCGGCCTGGCTGAGGGGACCTAGCTGACTTGGCTTAGCTGAGCCATACCTGTTGTTATTAAACACAGAGCAGAATTATTTGAAGTTCAATTTCTACGTTAAACATAATAATTTTGCTCTGTTTGGATTCCGGAGCGCTCTTTGGACTCTGTAATTTATTTCATTGTTCTGATGCTGCATCTCCCCCCAGCCCCTTGAATTCCAGACTCTTCGCCAAGGGAGTCGTTGGGAAGGGGTAAGGGGCGGCTGTAGCAGGGGATGGCGTGGGAAGAAGATACGAGAACCGTCACGGAGACTCCTGGTCCTCCCTGGAGGGGCTCATCAGCTTGTAGAATCCGGAGAGTAGAATTCAGGCAAGTGAGAGGTTATCCTTCCTTCCGGTCTCTTTCCATGGATAATTCATTTGAAATCTAGTAGCTTTGGCATAATTGCTTTCACAGCCTTTTCTACAGCTGCTGTCGGTGAACTGGAGGTGCTGGAGATATCCTGACCTGAAGTGGGACCGCAGGTCTCACCGGCCACGAGACCGCAGGCAGGTGGCTTACCTTCTCTGACCATCGTGCACACCTTGTTGCTGCACAGACCGGTACTGATGCAGAGCGATGAAAATCCCTGGTCTTTCCCCGGAGACAGTTTGAGAAGCACGGTTAAGGATGATGACATCCCCACCTCTCAGATCATGTACGGGAGGCCTGGCCGCAGTGCCTGGCATATTGTAGGAGCTCAAGAAATGGCAGTTCCTTCCTTTCCTCTGTCCCCAAGAAGACTTATAAGGACCTTGCAGTCAATACCCGAGACCCCTGAACCCTGACCTTGCTCCAAGAGAACATGCAGGGAGGAAGCTTGCCGGAAAGCGGCATTAGAAGCCTTTGTTGGGGAGGAAAGATGTGCTGGTGAATCCTTGCCCCCAAACTTCTTGAGAACACAGTGGGGTCCAAAGAAGCAGCTCCCTCCCCTCCCCACCTAGGAGGAAGTCCCTCATGGGACCTACAGACGATAGCTTCAAATCAAGCTTCAATTTACAGAACACGGTCATATCCAAGGGTCTGAGAAGTTTTCCCAACTGACCGCTGGATTCTCACGATGGGTAGTCCATTCATTTGCACTGAACAATCTCTTCTAGGTCTCCTTTAAAAAACAGAAAGAACAGTAGCGAAGAAGAAGCAAGCATTCAAAGGGGGCCACCAAAGTCCGCTTTTATCACAACAGTGACCCTAGTATACGCTTTTTACAAAAGGTTTTACTTTCTTAGAGAAATTTTCAGTGCACGGCAAAACTGAGCGGAAGGTACAGAGATTTCCTACAACCCCCCTGCCCCCCACACGCAGAGTATCACACAGACCTTTGGTCTTTTCTTCCTTTGGACTCTGACACAGCTCAGCTATGAGATGTCAAAGCTACGGGCAAACTGCCTGTCCAGTGCAGCACCAAGTGCCCCCCGGACCATGTCTAGTCTAGTGCAGAACATAAAATGCTTAAATCCTAAGACAACTTTGCTGATGGCGGGGAGGCTTGTCTTGAACCCGGTGGGTTCACGGCCTGTATCAGCATTGCCTCGTAGGTAGCGCACAGCAACCGTAAATGCGGAAAAGACCTGGAAACTTTTGGAAAGCTCAGCAAGGCCCTGGCCAGCGTGTTTGTGACCCCTGCTTTCCGATGACTGCTCGTGTACACCACTTCAGAGGGAAATAATGAGCATGAAATTCAATTATACAGGCGCCTGCTTAACCATCTCAAAAAAAAAAAAAAAAATAGAATGAGAGCTGTACCAAAAGTTGACCCCTGCTTTCCGATGACTGCTCGTGTACACCACTTCAGAGGGAAATAATGAGCATGAAATTCAATTATACAGGCGCCCGCCTAACCACCTCAACCAGAACTGTGTCCCTAATCTTTCATTTGGAAGATAAAGTGAAAAATCTAAAGCTACTCTCCTTAGGATGGCATTTTCTTCCCTTTGTGTCTCGGCCAAGAGAATTCCCTTCAACCTACGGCTCTCAACTTCAAAGTCAGCTCTTCTCTTCGCTGCTGGCCTGCTTTTGAACCTTCATTTATGTTCTGTGTGTGCTGAGAGAACACACCCACCACGGGATCTCGGGGGGACGGCCTGCGGAGAGAGGAGCTGCTGCTCTGGGCCGGGGCACGCTGGCCGGGTCTCAAAAAGGGACTGTGCCTCGGGCTCTACTCGCACAGCTGCCACGCCGGGAAGGAGAGGGACAGGCTCCGGTCCTTGCGGGCTCTGGAAGGCACTGGCCTGGCCACAATACGTCCCGGGCTAAGGCTGAGGCCGGTGGTCCAGAGCATCCTGAAAAGGCACTGCTCCGAGGACCCTATCCGGCCTCTTTTTCAAAGCCTTTTCTTCCCCCTCTGCTGTGTCATTCTCCACACTTAAGTCCCGCCCTCGGGACTCACATCTCACGTCACATGCCCTGCGTGGGGCCCCGTCGCACTTGCCTTCACGGATGAGTCCGCACCAAGCACAAGCTCTGGCCCCGGAGCAACACCCTTAAATGTTTGCAGGATGCTCGTTTGCACAGCAAAGCTTCCAGAGCAGTGCCTGTGCTCTTAAGGATTCAGGCGGTGAAGCTATAAAACACAGTATCTAGGGAAATGGCCCTCCTCCAAAGCTCCTTTGCTCTGCCTTTCCCACTACTTCCCACTCAGATAAGAGCCCAAGAAGCTTCCCGAACCCGAACCCGAACCCAGGGCCACCCATGGACCCCAAACACAATTCCTCCTCCCCCCGCCCCCAGGATTATTCAGCCTTTTTCAGTGAAAACACAACATTGAAAATAAGACTATTAGTGTTTTTCACTTGCAGTCTTTTTCCAGATGAAGGGACTTATAAAGGATGAGAAGGGTTTACAGTGTTTCTATCAAACGGGAGGAAAAGCTGGGCTGAAGTTGGGGAAGGAAGGTCAGCCTTTAGGTCAGACATCAGGACCTTCCTGACAACCAGAGTGAGTTCTAATGCACTAGAATAAGACCATCAAAGAGCCCTCTCCAAAGAAGCTTGTGAGTTTGTTAAAAAAAAAAAAAAAAGTTATAATCCAAATGTAGTCTTTCCAGAGCCCAAGGGATGGATTACCTCCCCTCCTCACCCCACAGGCCCATCGGTCAAAATCCTCCCCATCCTACGAGGCCCATCTCAGCTGCGCAGAGACTGTGGCCCCCCCGTACCCACCTTCCTCCCCATCCTACGAGGCCCATCTCAGCTGCACAGAGACTGTGGCCCCCCTGTACCCGCCTTCCTCCCCGTCCTACGAGGCCCATCTCAGCTGCGCAGAGACTGTGCCCCCCCTGTACCCGCCTTCCTCCCCATCCTACGAGGCCCATCTCAGCTGCACAGAGACTGTGCCCCCCTGTACCCACCTTCCTCCCCATCCTACGAGGCCCATCTCAGCTGCACAGAGACTGTGGCCCCCCTGTACCCGCCTTCCTCCCCGTCCTACGAGGCCCATCTCAGCTGCGCAGAGACTGTGCCCCCCCTGTACCCGCCTTCCTCCCCGTCCTACGAGGTCCATCTCAGTTGCACAGAGACTGTGGCCCCCCTGTACCCGCCTTCCTTCCCGTCCTACGAGGCCCATCTCAGCTGCGCAGAGACTGTGCCCCCCCTGTACCCGCCTTCCTCCCCGTCCTACGAGGCCCATCTCAGCTGCGCAGAGACTGTGGCCCCCCTGTACCCGCCTTCCTTCCCGTCCTACGAGGCCCATCTCAGCTGCGCAGAGACTGTGGCCCCCCTGTACCCGCCTTCCTTCCCGTCCTACGAGGCCCATCTCAGCTGCGCAGAGACTGTGGCCCCCCTGTACCCGCCTTCCTTCCCGTCCTACGAGGCCCATCTCAGCTGCGCAGAGACTGTGGCCCCCCTGTACCCGCCTTCCTTCCCGTCCTACGAGGCCCATCTCAGCTGCGCAGAGACTGTGGCCCCCCTGTACCCGCCTTCCTTCCCGTCCTACGAGGCCCATCTCAGCTGCGCAGAGACTGTGGCCCCCCTGTACCCGCCTTCCTTCCCGTCCTACGAGGCCCATCTCAGCTGCGCAGAGACTGTGCCCCCCCTGTACCCGCCTTCCTCCCCGTCCTACGAGGCCCATCTCAGCTGCGCAGAGACTGTGCCCCCCTGTACCCGCCTTTCCCGGTACTTTGGATTCATCAACACTTGCCTATTGGCACCAACCACGTTCAGATACTGTTCTAGTTTTTTTCTGGGGGGGGGGCACAAATGGTCTTGAAAGACGAGGTCCCTATTGTCACAAAGCACACATTGCTGGGGGAGGGGGGCCTATCCAGATGATAAACAAGGAAACAAATACACAAAATGCTCGTAACTAGTTTTCAGTGATATGGAAAAGTAAAACAGGTTAAGTAGCTGGGAGTAGTGGGGAGGCCCCTCCCCCCCAGATGGGACTCTCCACAGGGAAATGGGGGAGAGGTGACCACAGCTGAGGGCTGGGAAAACCAGCACATTCAGAGGTGGGTAAGGGTTTCCCAGGAGGAGGGACCAACAGGGACGCCTGCCGGAGAGACAGGCACAAGCCACGCAAGTGGCTCTGGCTGAGCTGAAGGGAAAGAGGAGGCTGCTGCCGGCTGTCTTCCCCCGGGAACTGTTTGGTTGTCTCTGTTATGTAAGGAAGGATCTGGAAGGACCACAATCTCCCCATGGGGTGTTATGGACTGAATGTTTGTGCTCCAAACATCATATGTTGAAACCCTAACTCCCAATATGATGGAATTTGGAAATGGACCTTTGGGAGGTAATTAGGGTTAGATGAGGTCATGAGGGTGGGGCCCTGGTCTCACGGGATTAGTGCCCTTGTAAGACACCAGAAAGCTCGCTTACTCTTTCTCTCAAGCTCTCCCCATCCCACCCCAAACGTACACAAGAGGTCATGGGCACACACAGCAAGATGGCAGCTGCCTACAAAGCAAGAGAAGAGGTCACAGAATGAAAGGTACCTGTCGGCGCCTGGATCCTGGGCTTCCCAGCCTCCCAAAGTGTGAGAAGTAAATTTCCCTTGTCTACGGTATTGTGTTATGGCAGCCCAAGCTCATACAGATGACTAGTATGCTTGGCACTTGATAAAGAGTCTGTAAATTCTCTTCAATGAACGAGTAATGGAGTCAGGGGATCATTGCCCACGCCCCCTCGGTCCTGCATGACTCATGCCCCACCCTACATAAGAGGGACCTAAAACCCTCCACTCAAAGCTTCACCAGATATTTCCAGGAGATCCTGAGAGAGCCTCACAGCAATCCAAAAAAAGTCATCACATATTCTTCCACTCCAGGTTTCCAGCCCGGCCAAGTTGCTTTCCAAACTGTGCCAAGTGTCCCCATGGCTAAGACCCAGGTGTTCATGCTGAGGGTGACAGCCACCCTCTGGTCCCAAAGCTCCAAAACCCCGAGTGCCAACATGAGGCTGTGCCCCCCACAGCCCCCATTGAGGCATGGGGTAGCCGTGGGGAAAGACATGCGTTCTGTTCTGTGCCCTTCTCACCTAGCCCTAGAACTTCCATTTGGTCCTCTGCTGAATCCTCTAGGGAAACAGGTGCTTCAGCTTCTGCGTGAGGCCTGGTCTCCAATGAGTTCTCCAGACCCCAGCTACTGTGTCCACTGGCCCATGAGACGTGTCTCGGGGCAGCAGACACCTGCGGGTAGCCAGTCACCCCCGTGCCAACTTGCCATCCAGGTCCCGTGTGACTGAGTCCCAAGGTCAAGCTACATGTTGAATAAGAGACCTGACATCCCTGGATTCTTGGGCTCTGTTCATGTCTAGCCATGAACTACATGAGGCTCTCTGGTACGTGGAAAAGATGCTGCTGAAAAGGATGAGCAAACTGGCTCTTCCTGCAGAGGAAGCGGTGTGTGTGTGTGCGTGTGTGTGTGTGTGTGCGTGTGTGTGTGCGCGCGCGTTTGTGTGTGCGTGTGTGTGTGTGTGTGTGTGCGCGCGCGCGTGTGTGTGTCTGCTGTAGCTCTCTGGGGCTAGAATCAAGATATATGTCTTCAGTGTGCTGTTGCCAGTAGACGTTTGACTAGCACCCCTACACATGACATTTGTTTGTTCAAATGTCACACGATTCATGGTCCAAATGGGAGCACGGCGGGGCTGTGACACTGAGCAGCTGAGGACTCCCGAGCTTGGAGGCCTCTCCGGCGTGCTGCACCATGGCTGACAGCCAACGCCTGCATGGCAGAGTGCATGGATCCCCACGGACACATGTGCACACCCCACACACGCATCCGCGCACACAGATGCACGCGCGAGCAGGTAAGAGGCGCCCTGTCCTCTGCAGATGCTTCGTTTCTTTCATGTAATTTACACCCCCAAACTGTACTTTTGCCCAATCTTGTTCTGGGGACTTGATTTCTTTCATGTGGTTCTCTGCACTAACGAGATTAAATCAGTTCCAATAGGTACCGGTTTAATGGAGATGATAAACTTTTATTGAACTTGAGCACATTAAAATGAAATGTAAGCAGTAGGTGATCTTGGCATTCTCCTGGGGTCTCTTCCAATTTGAATGAAGCCAGCATGCTTCTCTGGAAAATAACAGTTCCCAGCCCAGCTCGCCTTATGTGCTTAATTAAAAGCTATTTTTGTGGTATAAAAAGGAGCTAAACAATGTTAGGTTCCTTCTCTTCCATGGAAGTCTAAAGAAACCATGTCTCCAACTGCAAAAAAAGAGATGGACGAGTCCTTTCTTCAAAACTGTAAAACCAGATCTTTACATTGCACACAAAGAGCAGGTAATGCGCTATTTTACAGCGGCCTGTCTGCTAATCTGTGATCTGTTTTGTCTGTGAATGGGATTATCATGGTGGTTTATTGAAAAGGAGCCAAAAACGATATTAAGTAAACCGTTTACACAAAGCCACCAGGCTGAAAAAGCCAAACTCAGCCTCATTTCAGGTTCTAACCAAAATAAACTTTATTACAGTTTCAACTGGACAGTTAAACCTTTCAGGGTCTGTTCAACTTGCTGAAATGTGTAGAACCCGAGCCCATGGCTCTCCACAGAAATGAGACTATAAATATCGTGGTTCGTCTCTGAAGGTTGCCTTTCTTTGCAGTGCTCTGCAAGGCTCTCCCTCGGGCCAGGGCTTCAGCCGGGCTCCTCGGCCAGACTCCTGTCACTGCCCTGGCCAGTCCCGTAAGTCAAGAGAGGGAGGCATGGTGCTCCGGCGTGGCAGGGGGTCGATGCAGAGCTGTCAGTAACCCTCATGGGACATCTTTATGTCTCCAGGGGGGCTGGCAGGGATGTACCTGGCCTCTTCTGACCCTCGTGGTGGCACCCCGGTTCACCAGGGTCAAAATGATTTTTTTAAATGACCATCAACTCTTGACCTTTGCACATCTTAAATTCTAATCCAGGGCCAAAACATTTCACAAGATGTGCTTTGATCTGCTTGAAAACAGAGAAAAGACCAGAAGAAAAGAAATATCCACCGACGAAGCCCAAGTTGAATGCACTATCTTGTCTCCTGGGGTTCTGTAGCAGGAAGCCAGAGTTCCCATCCGCGTCCACTGTATCCACGGAAGGAACATGAGAGATCGCTTCTCCAGGCCCTTCAGTTTACAGATCAGGAAACGGGCTCACGACAATCTTTTTTTTTTTTTTTTTTTTTTTTTTTTTCCTGAGCCTAATTTTTCTCAGAATGGTCTTCTGGACTCTGAAAAGGCTGTATCCCTTTGCTTTCACGCCAGTCATCTCCTAACCTCACCCATCCATCCATTTGAAGGATCCATTCATTTGAAGGATGCATTCATTTCAATAGATCCATCCATTCATTCATTTATTTGAAGAATTCATTTGAAGGGTACCAGACACTGAGTTAGAAGTGGGTGATAAAGAGTAAGACAGGGCCCCCAACCTCGGGGGCTCACAGGCCAGTTGAGTGACAGGTGGACCTACAGGAATTATAACACGGAATGATACATGGTTAAATAAAGAAACTAAGTATCGTAGGAAGCCAGGTTCTGCTTGGTCTCCACCTCAGCTCTTCCTCTTCCCCTGACCTCTAGACCCCTTTGGATTCAGTCCTGGGTCTTCTTTTCTCCTTTATCTACTCTCTTCCCCTAGGTGGTCTCATCGGGTTCCAGAGCTCTGAACAACTGTGCGTTGATGAGTATTTTTATTTTTCTGTCTCCATCCCTGACCTCTCTCCCGAGCTCCACAATCTTACTGCCCTCTTCCTGTCTGACCAGCTCCACCTGAATGATTAAAGAGGCATCTCAAGCTTCTGTACAAAGAGTAAGTCATGACGTCCCACAATGGCCCCACCATGGCTTTCCCCATCAGCACAGTTGTTCTGGGAAAAAACTCAGGAGGCAGCCTTGACTCTTCCCCTTCCTCCCCTCTCCACATCCAAGTCGTGTGGATTCCATCTCCCAAGGCAACTGGACCTGTTCTCTGTTTGCATGTTCCCTGAAAAAAATCTAGCTTCAAGACCCATCACACTTCGAATCTGTTCCCTACACTGCAGTCGGTATATCATCTTTTTAAACTTCAACTGGTATAATATCACTCCTCTACTTAAAATCCTTCAAAGGAATGAGACTTTCATTTCTGACAGAGGTGGAAAAAATAGACTTATCCTCCCATATGAAATAACTAAAAAATAATACACAATAAGACATGGAAGCCACCTAAGTGTCCATCGACAGGTGAACGGATAAAGAAGATGTGGTACATATTTACAGTAGAATATTAGTCAGCCATAAAAAAAGAATGAAATAATGCCATTTGCAGCAAAATGGATGGACCTAGAGATTATCATACTAAGTAAGCCAGACAAAGACAAATATTATAAGATATAGCTTATATGTGGAACCTAAAAAAAATGATACAAATGAACTTATTTACAAAACATAAATAGACTCACAGACATAGAAAACAAACTTATGGTTACTAGAGGGGAAAGGGTGGGGAGGGATAAATTAGGAGTTTGGGAATTAACAGATACACACTACTATATATAAAATAAACACCAAGGACCTACTGTATAGCATGGGGAACTGTACTCAATACCTCAATATCTTGTAACAACCTATAATGGAAAAGAATCTGAAAAAGAATATATGTGTGTGTGTGTGTGTGTGTGTGTGTGTGTGTGTGTGTGTCTGTAACTGAATCACTTTACTGTACCCCTGAAACTAACACAACATTGTAGGTCAACTATACTTCAATTTTTAAAAAAGATTAAAAAATACAAAACATACGCAAAACTATTTTTATAACATTAGACATCAGGCAATGAAGGAGAGTGACAGTTGAGACATGAAACAAAGTGAAGCCCTCTGCTGGCCCCAGCTTAGTGCCTGGAGAGAACGTCCAAGTCATGGCACAAAGACAGGGAAGAAAAGGCTTGGCAGCCTTGCTGAGTTGAGGAGCCAGTACTAGGAGTCCATGAAGCCAAGGAGGTCAGAGTTCAGGAGAGGGTGCTGGAGAGAAGAGGGTTAGAGAGAGGGAGCGCGCACGTGCGAGCTGCAGAGGGCCCTCCTTGAGCCGCGTGCCACTTAGTGCATATCTGTGAGAGAACTAACTGATACAGGGGGAAATCCACGTGCAAGGATCTGACAGAACGATTTCTCAGTGGTCACTTAAGAGTGGGAATAATTTCTCTTTTCATTAGTCACAGTGAAGAAAGCCTGGCGATGGGCCTCTTCCTTAAGAATAAACAGTGTCCCCCACCAACAAAAAACTCTTAGGAATTACAAGTTAAACTAAAAGAAAAATAGAATAAATAAATTACAAAGAGCAAAAATCAATTAAGCATAAAACAGGAAGCATAATAGAGAAAATAAATGAGACCAAAAGCTGGTTATGGGGGAAGATCAATAAATTTGGTAAACGAGACTCATGGGGTGGGGGAGGGGCGGGGGGTGATATTAACAGAATCGAGAACGAGAGGCATGACGTTACTATAGATTCTACAGATATCAAAAGGATTATTTCTTACGGACAGCTTTATGCCAATAAATCTGACAACTTAGAAGAAATGGATAAATTCCTTAAAAGGCATAAGGCAAACACTTGCTCAAGAAGAAAGAGATAATCTGAACAGATAATCCTTTATTTTTAAAAATTGAATTTGTAGCTTAAAGCCTTGTAAACAAAGGAGACTCCAGGTACAGATGCCTTTGTTAGTGAATTCTACCAAACATTAGGAAGAAATAACACCCATTCGAACAAACTCAAAAAACACTGAAGGGGGGCAATGCTCCCCAAACCATTTTATAAGGCCAGCATTACTCTGATACCAAATCCAAAAAAAGATATTACAAGAAAGGAAAACTACCTAGGTACGAACTTTCTAAACACAATCTTAGCAAATTTAATCCAACAATATGTA
Source organism: Physeter macrocephalus (assembly GCF_002837175.3). Taxonomy (NCBI): domain Eukaryota; kingdom Metazoa; phylum Chordata; class Mammalia; order Artiodactyla; family Physeteridae; genus Physeter; species Physeter macrocephalus. The sequence goes on from NC_041227.1 coordinate 85,887,250, forward strand.
AAGACGATAATAAATCAAGTAGGGATTATGCCAGGAATTATTATTTTTGGCTTAACATTCAAAACAATCAATTAATAGTCTGAAAAAAAAAATGACCATCTCAAAAGATTGAGAACAAACATTTGACAAAATACAGACCCATTCCTGATAAAAACTCTCAGCAAAGTAAGAATAGAAGAGACTTCTTTAACCTGATTAAAGGTATCTATGAAAAACCTACAAGTCACACACATGCACAAAAGTACATACCTTAGACCCAAGTAATTGATCCTATTTACATAAAATACTAGAAAATGCAAGCTAATTTATAGTAACAGAAAGGAAATCATTGGTCTTCTGAGGCTGCGGTCAGGGAAGGTTCTAAGTGTGGGATTACAAAGGACCATAACGAAACTTTGGGAGATGACGGCTATGTTCACTGTCTCAAGCATGATGATAATTTCATGGGTGTATGCGTGTGTCAAAACTGATCAAATAGCGCCCTTCACATGTGTTCAGTTTATTGTATGTCAATTATACGTCAATAAAGCCATTTAAAAAACCCTTCAAAGGTTTTACATTGCTTTCAGAAAAAAATCCAAAGTGACCTCAGAGTTCGACACGATCTGGTACCAACCTACCTTTTCAACCTCATCTTTTACCACTTCATGCAAAAGTACCCCCCAAACATACCAAGCAATTTCCTGCCCCAGGACCTTTGCACTTACATCTCCCTGTGTTTGCAGTGCTCATCCTCTACCACTTATTTTAGCTCTTTCTCATTTTCTATGTCACCGTTTAAATATCACCTCCTCACAAGGGCCCTTCCTGATTCTCTGTATTTTAAGTAGGCTCCTTCCAGATACTTTCACCTGCTGTTACCTTATTTATCACTTCTACAGAGCTTACCACACTAATCTTCTCGGTTATTTGTTTAACGGTGTATTATCCATCTCCCCGCAAGAATGTAACTCCTCGAGGGCAAGAATATGTTCTGTCTTACTCCTGCCCCTGGACCCAGCACAGCGCCTGGCATAAAGTACATTCTCACTAAATACTCATAAATAAGTATATATGAATAAGGGAATGAGGGCAATGAAGTGTGAGCACACTGAAAGAGATTTCAGGGAAAGTGACACAGAAGCTCAGTTGTGGGGAGTTCTTGATCATTCTGTGATTACAGACAAGATTATTTAAACCATCTATTGATATTTTCTTATATATAAAACAGGGCTGCAAATAAGGATTTTAATGGCTATTGAAAGACATGAATCCACACACACACACACACACACACACACACACACACACGACAGACATTTATCCTAGTGCCTGGAATACAGTAGCAGCTCAACAAATGAATTCTCTTTCCTTTCCCCGATTCCAGCTGCGAGGAGGGGAGCTCCACGGGGTAAGAGCATGCTCCCATGAAAGGACAAAGCACATTTGGAGGACCATGACAAAATGGAAAAAGTTAGGAGAATCATGGGGAGAAAGGAAAGTCACAACTGGAAACGCCCTTTGACACCAGGTTGTACGGGGACTCAGCCATATGCCCATTCTGGATTTCCATCTGTGAATAATTGGAAGCTGTAAAGGAGCATATGGGGAGGGGAGGGGTGGAGGAAGTTAGGCTTGGGAGATTTAGAATTGACAAGAGTAACTAGTAACTGCATGAATACTGAAGTGAAAGGAGGTAAAGGCTAGGGAAGATGAGAGAGAAGAACTGGAAGTTTTTTTTTAATTGCCTAGATTCCAAGGACGACAATGAAGAGAGGTATAGATTCTAATTTGTATCCCAGACCTTCACCTCCAAGTATGTGTTCTGCCTTAGCCAGCACCACCTATCTCTCTTAGGAGAACCCCCAAAACTCACAGCATCAAAGCTGAGACTGTGCGTTAGAGGAGAGGGAGCTCTCTACCACTGGTTGAAGACAAAATCAAAACAGGAGATGGGGAAGACATGTGAATGGTCATGAACTTTTGATATAATTTCTCACACCCGGAGGTTACTGATGAGAGCCATGGAGAACGTCAGTTCCTTTGATTAAGGAGAAAGAGAAAGGGGTAAAATGTTTAAAATCCCCAAGGCTACCAAGACACAAAACAAGAGAATTGGCAGCAAAGACCCAAGTAGTCAGGCCCAGTACAAAACAAGGGGATCAACAGAGTAATAGCGGATTTGCCGTTTGAAGGTCAACACAGGGGGTTGACGGTGAGGACTCAGGCTTCCCTAGCAACTCTCTTGAACGGGGACATCCCTTAACAACAGATTCAACAGGGAGCCAACTGGTAAACCTGGAGGTGGTTTCACTCTTCCAGAGGAGAGAAAGCTAAAGAAAGAGAAACCCTCGTGACAAATAAATAAAAATAACATTTTGCTGAGATGTACTCCTTATTGGAACTACAGGGGAGACTAGTGCTTCTTGAATTTATAAGATGTGCCTGTCAGGGGCTGTTTATATCCTTGGAGGTGGCATTGGCATTTCTGACTACCTTCTACCAGGAGACCAATGAACCTAGTAATGCAAGAGAATCACAGGTGAAGCTTGATAAAAATGCTGATGGCCTGGAGACTCTGATTTAGTACACCTGGAATAGATCCTGACATTCGAATTTTAAATAAGTTCCTCAGGTTATAGTGATGTGCTGCCCAGTTTGAGAAACAAATTTAGATTATGGTCTTGTCTGAACAGAGAGAGTTTGCACAGGTGTAGAAAACTCAACGTTAGAAAGTATAGCCTGATTTTTCCTTATGATACACTGGTAATGTATCATAGTATAGTACTTAATTATACTATATAATGCACAGCACCTAATTATACTATATAATTTACATAGTTGCATAATTTCAAGGAAGATCATTTAAAATGTGGATATCTTAAAATCAGCTAGGAATTCTCACTTTTCTTTGAGATGTGAGAATGGAAGTTTTGATTCCGAGACTTGCGGGGGATAAAGGGTTCAAAGGAAAGTTTGAGAGAGCGCATTTCCAAAGCTCTGTTCCAAAGAGAAGGGGAAAGATTTCCAGGGAAACAGATGCTGCTGGGCTGAATTCCATTGCTCACAAATGGGGCAGGGGTAGGTGGTGTTTCTTTTAAACCCACACCTGGTGAGAGGGGCTGGAATGAGACCACCAGAGCTTTCGAGGTGTGCTTTCTGTCATTGGGAAGAACGCGTGCGAAGGTAAAGCAGCCTGTGTGTCTGGGAAGTGACTGTGCTTCTCTCCAACGGGAGGGGATCAGACCTAAGTCTTAAAAAGGCATGTTGTCCTACAGCCATTTGAAACCCTGTCCAAGAGGACTGTTTGAAAGTGCAATGCAATCCAACAGAGAAAGTTTTGTGCACAACCAGCAATCTCGGGGCTGAGAGGGGAGGAGTAGCCAAGAGAGGCCCAGGATTTGAAGCCCAAGGGCCCAGCAGCACCAAAGACTCCAGAGAGCTCGTAACAGCACCTTTTGGAGGAAGAGACAGCTTTCACCATTGTCAGGTACAAACAGAGCAAAGCCATCCTGAGATAGTATCAGTCCAATAAGAAATCTGAGCCTCCATTTTCTCTTCTTTTCATGGGCTCCAGCCCGGCAAGGTACATAAGCTAAAGTAAAGTAAGATGATGGTTGAGATGAACCAGACATAAAGAAAAAGCTGACTGTCCCTCCCTCCTAGGCAGCAGGCAACTAGTCCTAGCAGGGGGAGCAAAAAAGATATAACACTAAGTCAAGTTTGAAATTTGGGCTCCTGCATGGAATAGGTCATTTTACTAACTGTACTCAGACTGACAGGTGAGTTTAAGTACCCCACCATGGGTCTTGCCATTCTTATCCAATGGCAAGGGCAATTTTAAAGGGACTGTGGGAGATAAAGTCGCTTTTCTGATTTTATCTCACAGGTTGAACATGTACAATGTACAGTTCCTAGAGTTTATTCTAACTGTCATCTTCTCTAAACCCTTTCTCTCTATTACCTTTAAGAAACACAAAACCATGTTGTATTTGCCACCCACCTCATCTCACAGTTAGAAATCTCTTAGCTCACGGGTATGACCCTGATTTCCAGAGCTTCTGTAGTCAAATCAGAAACAAAAATAGAATAATGCAAAAAGACAAGAAGCAGCAGTTAACAGCTGTTCCAAAAACACCTTCCAAGAAGAGAATATGTGTTTTAAAGGTGCCTGGGATTTCTTTTAATTGATTACGGTAAGACACAGACATGGAAATGATCTTTCATGGAGGAAGTGTTTTTATACTCACAGATCCCTAGAAACAGGAGGCGAGACACACAGGGCCACATGGGGAAGCACCAGGGTCAGTCAGGAGACAGGGAGTGAGGGGAAAAGATGGATGAGAGTTTTTCTTGCGGTCTAATTGGGAGGAAACGTGAGGCAGGGTGAGCAGGCTTAGGATTGGCTGGTTTAAATCATTTCAGCAGGCTCTAGGGCACAGGGGATGCCCCTAGTTGTCTGCTACTTGGCCTTGGAGTGATTAGGGCAGGAGAATAGCGGCCCTGAGCATGAAGGCCCTGGAGAAGAAGGGGTTGGATGGTTGCATCTGAAAGGTTCACTAAGGGCAAGCTGTTTCCTATCTCTAGGAATTAGTTACACCTGGGAGGGGCAGTCCCCCCAGGGTCAGCAAAGGCCCTAGATGTCAGAGCATCACAAAATAGAAAATAAAGAAGCATGGTTCATACAATGGAAAACGAAATATAACAGGGTCAACTGCTGTAAAGAAGTCAAGAAGTTGAGTCCCACAAGATAGGTATTGGATGTTCCAACAGAGTGGCCACTGAGAGCACGGTTAGGAAGCCATCTGGGTGGGGTGGTCGGAGCAAAAGGGATAAAAAAGAAAATTTTTGGTCAAGAAACAGTATCAGATTGTGAAGAGGTCTCTGCATATATGAGACCCAAAAAGGAAAGAAAGTAGGCAGCGTGCCTATAGAAAAATGGTAGGATAAGAGAGAAGTTATTGTGTTTTGGGAGATTTGTTTTTGTTTTAGTGGACAAGAGAGATAAATATGCTTGTAGGCAGGAGACAAGAGAGCCAGGCGGGGGGGGGGGGGGGGGGGGGGGGATAGAGAGAGAGATAGAGACAGGGAGAATGAGACAGAGACGGAGAGAGAGATCGACCTAAGAGGTTGGCTTGAATTCCTGAGGGACTTGGACCAGCCTTGATTTCCAGCAGCATGGAAGTGGATGTCAGGGCTTGCACAGAGAGGGTGCACTTATCCGAGCTCACGTGGAGGGGGGGGGGGGGGGGGGGGGGGGGGGCGGAGATAGAGAGAGAGATAGAGACAGGGAGAATGAGACAGAGACGGAGAGAGAGATCGACCTAAGAGGTTGGCTTGAATTCCTGAGGGACTTGGACCAGCCTTGATTTCCAGCAGCATGGAAGTGGATGTCAGGGCTTGCACAGAGAGGGTGCACTTATCCGAGCTCACGTGGTCTTACTGTCCCAGTGGAGATTGGAATCAGCTGGCCCGTGTGCAAGGCAGTGATACTATACAGGGCACAGCAGGCCTCCTTGAGGGCTTTTATCAGGGGATCGTCCTTCATGTCAGTGTTTGGTTTCCTACATTCTGGATACAGAAGGCTCAATAGATTAAACAAACGAGCGAGATGTTCCTCTGATGTGGGAAGGGTATACCAGTGTCCTGATCTATTTTTTTTCCATGTCAAGAATATGTTTATGGAGGTCAAGCGTTTAGGAACCACACCCAGCATAAAAATCAATCCACCTTTGTTTAGAGCAATATGTTGGCAAAACCATACTATACTGTTTGAATTAAGGGAGCCCTCTTTAAGAATGCCAGCCCTAACAGACTGACCTCTTAGAGGGCAGAGCCTAGTGTTTGTCCTCATAGCCAACTTGTGATTGATAAATAAACCCTCCCTCCCCACCAGAGTATTCCCACTTTTATACCTCGTTGTAAAAATATAAAATCACTTCTCAATGGATACGGTAATTCATCCATTATAGGTAAAAAACAAGTGTGACCTGTTTGTTCAATCAACCATCCTATAACGATCACTGTCTCCATCAAGAAAGCACACCAAGCCCGCAGAGAAAGACAGTAAGAAACTTCCTTTTGAATATGTTTTTTAAATCCACCAAGCATTTTCCAACGTTATTTCACTTAAATCTCTGTGAGTGTGGCCATTAATCCCATGATCTCTATTTTATAGAGAAGTTTGTGGTTGGGAAAGTTTCATGTGATGGGTAAGAAGGTACTAGAACCTATTTGTAAGAAGGGCCAGAACACAGTAGAACGTGAAGGTAAACATGGGGTTCAGGTAGTAACTGACAGACTTGGACTCGGAAATCACCTGAGACCCTTCCTTGGAGATCTCCTGAGAGAGGAGTCAACGTGGGAAGCGATGGCAGATGGGTTTTGCGAGCTTGAGTTCTAACGCTGAGTTCCCTGCTACCCGAGCTGGGCCGTGACTCTGGGGCCAGCTTACACGGAGTGGACGAGGAGAGGAGAGCCAGAGAGGGTCCCCACAGCCAAGGGACGATGTTGATTTGCTCTATTTGCCGCTAATAACGAGCGCTAGGCTGGCCTCGCTTCCAATTAGCCCCTGGCCTGTTTGGCATGGGGGTGATGAGAGAGCGGGGAGAGAGCCCTTCAAATTCTGAGCTCACTGCTGCCGCTGCCTGGGAGCAGGACGTCATGGAGACACACGCACGCACACACGTACATGCACAGACCGAGAAACCTACATGTGCATGCACACACATACACGCACACACGTGAACGCACATGCACACACACATGCATGCATGCGCACACATACACGCACACACGTGAACGCACATGCACACACACATGCATGCATGCGCACACATACACGCACACACGTGAACGCACATGCACACACACATGCATGCATGCGCACACATACACGCACACACGTGAACGCACATGCACACACACATGCATGCATGCGCACACATACACGCACACACGTGAACGCACATGCACACACACATGCATGCATGCGCACACATACACGCACACACGTGAACGCACATGCACACACACATGCATGCATGCGCACACATACACGCACACACGTGAACGCACATGCACACACACATGCGTGCATGCGCACACATACACGCACACACGTGAACGCACATGCACACACACATGCGTGCATGCGCACACA
>NC_041227.1:85894845-85910253 GCF_002837175.3 Physeter macrocephalus
CTGCCTGGGAGCAGGCCGTCATGGAGACACACGCACGCACACACGTACATGCACAGACCGAGAAACCTACATGTGCATGCACACACATACACGCACACACGTGAACGCACATGCACACACACATGCATGCATGCGCACACATACACGCACACACGTGAACGCACATGCACACGCATGCATGCGCACACATACACGCACACACGTGAACGCACATGCACACACGCATGCATGCATGCGCACACATACACGCACAGAGATAAAAACATACATATGCATGCACACACATACACGCACACACGTGAATGCACATGCACACACACATGCATGCATGCGCACACATACGCACAGAGATAAAAACATACATATGCATGCACACACATACACGCACACACGTGAATGCACATGCACACACACATGCGTGCATGCGCACACACACACGCAGAGATAAAAACATACATATGCATGCACACACATACACGCACACACGTGAACGCACATGCACACACACATGCATGCATGCGCACACATACACGCAGAGATAAAAACATACATATGCATGCACACATACACGCACACACGTGAACGCACATGCACACACGCATGCATGTGCACACATACACGCACACACGTGAACGCACATGCACACACGCATGCATGCATGCGCACACATACACGCAGAGATAAAAACATACATATGCATGCACACACATACACGCACACACGTGAACGCACATGCACACACACATGCATGCATGCGCACACATACACGCACACACGTGAACGCACATGCACACACATGCATGCGCACACATACACGCACACACGTGAACGCACATGCACACACGCATGCATGCATGCGCACACATACATGCAGAGATAAAAACATACATATGCATGCACACACATGCACTCACCTGCAAACTGGTCCTTTTCACACGTGGCTCGCCACTCAAAGCGGCCCCTAACACCTGCCACCCGACGTCACCAGGTTCGGATTGCCATCCCCTCGGAAGGATCTAAAAGGAGCACCGAAGGACTGCTTCTCTCCTTTACTCCATTAGAACCAGGACAATAAGCCAGGACCTCTGACTCAGATCCTGGGCTTTTTCTATCAGGAAGACAAAAGCAAGTGTAATGCAGGACCTCTGCCATCATCGTAACGATCAGGAGAGGAAACAACCCAATAAGGAGGAGTCCAAGTCGGTAACACAAACCAGCAGTTTAGAAGCAGGAGTGTGCACTTGGGCCGCGTCTCGACAAGAGGCACCCCCTGGAGGAGGTGGGGCTCCTATCCGAAGCTGCCTCAAACTAGCAGTTTCCACTGACCCAGAAAGGACCCCATCTTCACAAAGAATGGAAGCAGCCACCGTGGCTGGCCTCCCGCTCCACCTGGTGTCTCCTCACTGGAGCTTTGGGCGAGAGCATCCCCTTTTCTCAGGGAGCCAGAGTGCACACAGCAAGAAAATCTGAACTTGGAAGGACCTTTGCTCCAGGAGAAAACTAACTGTGACCGAGTCTGGCACGGAGCTGGGCTGAAGCTCCAGACATCCAGAGCCCTAACTGTCCGCAGACGTTTCAGGACCCAGTCCCGGGCATCGGATGGTTCTCAGGAAATAAACAGGGAGAGAACCATCCCGTTTCCTCCACCCCATCTCTCTTCCCCGGGGCCCCTTTGCCCCATTGCAGTGTGCCCTAACTAATCACCTTAGTGGGTGCTGGGTCAGAGTCGGCAAGGGGTCTGCCTTGCTTTGTTTACATGGTTAATTTGATCACTGCTTGGAAATCTAACGGTATTATTTATACTTTAACTGTGATAAATGTCCAGTTAAAGCAGGGTTGGGCAAGTGAAAGACCAAGGCAATGAATCCAAACCTTCCTTGCACAGGAAATATTAATATTTGTGAGCTCCCCAATCTTTCCAGAACCTTGTACTCGAGGAGGAGGAGGAGTGGTGCTTCTAGCCACTTGGGGTCTTGGGACAACAAGCACTGGATCCCCCTGGAGTGGTGGAGGGCAGAGCCCAAGAACCTGCCCTAGTCTGGCTGCTTTTGTGCTTTTGCTCAACTGTCAGACCATCTGAGGCCCCATCTCCATGGAGGATACAGGGAGCTGGTGGAGAAAGGAAGGTTCGAGGCAATGACTCGAAACCCTGTTGTTAAGCCATATTTCAGAGCCATCTGTTCTTGTTTAAGACTTCAAGGGAGGCTTGGACTTTTCATCATCTGTGCGCTAGAACAGTGCTTGTCAAAAGTTAACGTGCACGTAAGTCACCTGGGATCTTGTGGAAATACAGATTCTGTTTCAAAAGGTCTCGGTGGGGGGGCCTGAGATTGTGCGTTTTAACAAACGCGTTTTAACGAACTCCCGGGTGATGCCAAGGCTACTGGTCCACAGACCACACTTGGATTTGCAAGTCGCAGGAGGCCATTCGTGGACGGAGATGTGACTGGATACGTTACTGCGTGTTGGCTCCCTGAGCCCCCGGCTCCCCCTCAACCTTTGCCCGCCTACAGCTCTGCCCCTCCAAGTCCACACCTTCCAACGGAACGGACTTCTTAATGCCGTCAGAGCAAACCACGGGATTGCCCTTCTGTGAGGTGAGTTCTCACGTCGTTCTCCGTTTCTAGGCTACTTTCCTCCTGGCCAATTCGAGTTCGAGAACATCCGCCCAACCTCGGAGCGCTAGCTCAAATGCTTCATTGCCATGTGATGACCCAGCTCCCACCCTGGGTGAGCTTTTTGCTTTTTGGTTTTTTTCTTCATAGCAGGAAGTGTGTACCTTTTCACCACCTTCGTCTGATTCCCCCACCTGCCTCCACCTCTGACAACCACAAGTCTGACCTCTTTCTGTGAGTCTGTTTGCTTGTTTTTAGATTTCACATATGAGCGAAATCACACAGTTTTTGTCTTCCTCTAACTTATTTCGTTTAACCTAATACCCCAAAGATCCAGCCACGTTGTTGTAAACGGCAAGATCTCCTTATTCTTTATGGCTCAATAATATTCTCTTGTGTATGTACAAGACACCACAACTTCTTTAGCCATTCACCTGTCTATGGACACTTAGGTTGTTTCCATGTCTTGGCTATTGTATCGCTTGTCTTTTTGATGATGGCCACTCTGACAGGCATGAGGTGATACCTCACTGTGGTTTTGATCTCCATTTCTCTAGTGATGAGTGACGCTGAGTGGGGTGAAGTTTTATAACTTGCCCCCATACCATGTCCCGGATAACAGGTGAGGAAACTGTAACGTGGCAGAGCCAGAGTCCTATTTATATTAAGGGCCTATGATTTAAGAACAGTTTTGGGGTAAGGCACGATGAGCCACTGGCTAAGTGAGTCATGCAGACCACAGATGCTAAGGTGCTCTGGGGTGGCGAGAATGGTCACGGAGGACCAGTGAAAAGTGAGGGGAGGGACAAGTGGAGGCGGCTGAGACTTGACATCAGGCACGGGTGCCAGCACCCCAAGCCAAAGGGGAACTGGACTGCTGCTTCGCTAGTGTCTGGGCGAATGTCCCGAACCCCAACCCCACCTCACATTCTACCTGCCCCAAGTATACGCCAAAGCCGGACTCCCTGCCTGGGACATGGCTCCTGAATATATCCTGGTCAGGCACCCAGAGCGAGCGCCCATCTTTTGTGACCTGGAGCCCAGATCACATAACCCTGCTTGAGGAGTGAGAAGACACGCTCTCAGGGAGTCTCCTTCTCTGCCTACAACCCTTCCTGAAGGGGGGAGCTGCGGCACTGGGGGCCATGGGATGCTGGCGCAGAGCTTTGCCCAGATGGAGAGCCCTCAGCCTTGTGGCCCGTTTCCCTCTTCCCCTGTGACCAGGCGGGGCAGGGTAGGGCCCCCTGACGCCTCTGGCGAGGCTGCCCTCCTTCACCTTACGCTCTCCCCTCGCCCTCCAGACTCTCTGCCCTGGGAGCCCCACCTCCTTAAATTCAGGGGGAGGAAGCCACACTCCCCAGCAAAGAGCTCTGCTTCGGTGAATGTTTGCAGCGGTGGGAGTGTGGGGCGGGGCTGGGGTTTGGGGGTGTCTCCCAGCCTCTCCTAAGGCAGCAGCCCAGTTCCCATTGCCAGGAGCCAGGTGCCTGAGCCAGCCTTGACCCTCCGGCACCTCCATCTGTCCCCTCCCCATTTCGCTTCCACTGGCCTCAATGATCATTCTCTCCACCCCCAGCACACCTTTACCACCCAGGCCCGTCACCACTCACTCAGCCCCTGGCCGAGCCTGCTTTACTTGGACGTTGCCTGTGAATCAGGATTACACGACAAAGACTGTAAACCCCTCAGTAACGAAAACCGCGTCTCAGGGTTTTGTCCCTTTAACTCCCAGTCCTGTTTCCTGAACATGGATGGCGCTCAATAACTATCTTCTGGGGGCAAAGAAAGCATCATCAGAGGATCTGGAGAACAATATCCAGAGCTAGAACTACCAACGAGGGATCACGTGAACTGAGAAAAGCCAGTGAAAAAAATCCACCTCTGAAAGATAAATCATGATGGGATAAGACAACACACCAGTGGTGGATATGGGTGTGAAATTCATCGTAGCCTGTTCTGAACAATCGGCCACCTCTGTGCCCACACCCCCATGGATGGCAGGGTACCCTTCCAGTCTGAGGAGATTTATATGAAAAATCCCAACATCCTTGCTGTACTAACTTACTTTGGAGCCCCCGTTACAGGACAAAATTCTGGGGTAAAGACTGTTTCCAATTCCCACTAGATGATAAAGCAGCAGCTACATGGGTACTCTTAGGAAGCAGCTGCAGTCTGGCACTGGCTGATGTCACGGGTTGTTTTAGGAGCATAGATCTCTGGGAATTGACATTCACCCCAGGCTTTCTCGGAGATGTGTTATGTCTAATCGCATGTCCTTGCTGCCCCAGATGCCAGACCAGTGGTGGAGATGTTGTTTGCTGGCCTCTTGGGAGGTCCCCTCATGCTTCCTTGGTGACCTAATCATGAGAATCCTCATGTACTTAATTTACATGAGTCACCATTTGGGCAAGAGAGGCAATCTTTCCTCCGAAATATAGAAGCCAACCCACTCACAATACAAGTTAAACATAGGAAACGTATTTGTTCATCAGTGTTCAGTAGAAAACTTATTACAGATTAGAGAAATGTATAAGAGGAGATATTCCCCTTTGTTGAGAATAACAGAAAATATTCTGACCAACACTTTCATAGAAATCAAAGCGCAAAAGCAAATGCCACAGAAAAATTAGAAATTTAGCACCACACTGCCCACGTACTTCGTATTTTCTTTTGTGTCCCTCAGTACGTTGGAGCACCCTGTACCATTCCCCTTGGCATTCTGTCTTCTGATGACTCGTGTGAATGGGGTTAATTATATCTTACAAAGACAACTGTTCTATTATAATGGTGTTAAGATTTTATATATTTATTTTATAACTGACCACATGACTAGTTTCTTATCAAGTCTAGTTTTTTGGGTTTTTTTAAAGTATGTCTATGATTCCTTACATTTTTAGAGTCAGGTGTATTTATTATTATCACTTTAACTTCATTAGTTAAGAAACTGAGGTTCAAAGAGATTGTTTTTCCAATATACAATTAGAAAGCGATAGAATGTAGAAGCGTTTTTACATGATGGGGTTATCTGTCCCCTGAAAGTTTGACAGAATTCACCTATAAAGGTGTCTAGAGGGCTTCCCTGGTGGCACAGTGGTTGAGAGTCCGCCTGCTGATGCAGGGGACACGGGTTCGTGCCCCGGTCCGGGAAGATCCCACATGCCGCAGAGCGGCTAGGCCCGTGACCCATGGCCGCTGTGCCTGTGCGTCCGGAGCCTGTGCTCCGCAATGGGAGAGGCCACAACAGTGAGAGGCCCGCGTACCACAAAAAAAAAAAGTGTCTAGAATTGACACATTTATTGGTGGTAATATCTTTTTTCCATTTTTCTCTTAAGTATTTCAGATTTTCTGCTTCAGTAAACTTTTCTAATTTATATCTTTCTAAAGTTTTCAAATTTTTTAGCTTTGGACCTTATTTATTTTCATAGTATTTTATCTACTTGATATCTGCGATTATACATATTTACTAGGGCCAAAAGTTACATTTTGGAGTGTGTCTCCTTTTTTATTAGACAAAGTAAACTTTACCATTGACTTGTATTATTTATAAATTCTAATTCATTGATTTTTGCTTTTATGTTATATAATTTCTCCTGTTTCATTTTTCCTATATTCTGTGGTTTGTTTTTTCTTATTTTCGTTTCTTGTTCATTTTTTTTTCCCAATTTCTTGAGTTAGTATATTTCATTTTCATTTTGGGAATTAAAGTGTTTATGATTATGAAATTTTCTTTGAACAATGCTCTGTTTGCCATTTCCCATAAATTTTAATTTGTAGTGTTCACATTATCATTGCTTTCTAAATATACTTTAAGATCAATGTTTCCCTTTCTTGCAAGAGCTACTTAGGACAGTGCATTAAAATTTCCAGATGACTGGGATTATTTTATTATGTTTTGGTTATTTATTTCTAGTTTTATAGATTCATAATTGGAATGCACAGTCAATACAACTTCTATTTAATAGACAGCATGCCTATTAAAACCACCTTATTAATTGTATTACTTAAACTTTCTATCCTTTCCCTCCTGCTTCTTTTATTTAACAATGACTAAAAGAGCTAGGCTAAAACCCCGAAAGCTGCTGTGTTTCTGGCGATTGTTCCTACGGCAGTTTTTATTTATCTATTCTAATGGTGTTCGGGAAGCACAAATATTCATGATTTTATATTTTCCTTGTGGACACAAGCTTCCATTAAAAAAATATTTGTCCTTTTTGCCTCAAATTCTACTTTTGTATTAACATCACAGTGTTTTCACTTGGCTTGTATTTGCATAATTTATTTTACCATCTCCTTTATTTTTAGAGTTTTAAACAAAATATTCTATTCCAATCATTTGAAAAGTCAGAGCGCTCGAAGGCTTGCAGCAAAAAAAAAAAAAGAAAAAAGAAAAAATCCACAGATACGGAAGAACCGCACGTACGGACAGCTGACTGAAAGTTATATTCAGATTTTCACTGTACACCTGTAAATTACATAATATTATACAACAATTATACTTCCATAAAAATAGTAAGTTAAACTCAGATTCTCAACTTCACAGAGGGTCGGTGCCCCTAACCCCTGCACTGTTCAAGGGTCAACTGTGCATATATACACATATTATACACATATCGTGCATGCGTGTGTGTGCGTGTGTGTGTGTGTGTGTGTGTGTGTAAGAGTACAGAATTGTGGACTGGATTTGCACCAAATTCCTGATAATGTTCCTCTGAGGAGGAAGGAAGGATGACCCTAGCTATTTTGGTAATTCAGGCATGACGAAGACCACTAATGAGTATCAGCAGGAATCAAGAAGTGGTGAATGTAAAGATTATTTGAAAGGACGAACTTATAGGACTTGACGGTACTTCATACAAGAAATCAAGAAAGCAGCACTTCTAGCTCAGAGATTGAGAGAGAGCATCGTGATGCCTTTCACTGATGCTAGAAATCTGGGAATTGGACCTAAGTTTCGGAAAAATGATCAAGAATTTAGATGCGTTTAAATTTGGATTACGTGACTCAGTCCATCAACAAATCTTTACTGGAGAACCAGTGTATACTCAGGGACTAGCACGGCGCCGGGCACATAGCAACTTTTCAAGAATTATTAACTGATGGCCAAGGGCACACGGTCCTCTGCTACTGGCTGGGCGTGGAGAAGTCAACCAGGCAGGCTTGGGGCCGTCCTCATGGAACTTCAGAGGCTAGAGTATAAGAGCAGACCTAAGGATGCATATGGAGGGCTGGCTGTTTTTAAAACAATGGATCTTCGAGGTTGCTAGAGAGGCCAATGATGGGGAGGTGACCTAGTGTGCCTGGGGGCGCAAGGAAGGCTCCAGCGTGGAAGAAGCCTTGAAGGAGAGGCTGAAGGAGACATAGTCTGTCCCACCTCAGGCAGAGGCTTCATGGGAAAGACTGAGATCTCAGGGCAGGTGAAGGAGGTGGGAGAAACAGCCACCAGATAGAGGGGACACCTGCAAGGAGACCCTGACGTACAAGACAGCAGGCAGGTTCCTGGACCCAAGAAGTGAGGGTAGGGCTGAAACAGAGAGGAGACAGAGCACGGGGACAGAAAGAGCCTCCTCGTCTACCTTGACCAAGGCTTTGCCTGGTGCGTCCCAGACCTGGGTTGAGTGGAGGCTCTATTGCCAACGGCAGTGACACTTGAACGTCTGGGTGATGATTTACGGGAGAAAACTCAGCCTCCTGAGGTCAGAGTGATGCAATGTTTGTCCCGCTGTGCGAACACTGCACTCGACGTGTTCTGAGGCTGTCAGTGCCTCATCAGAAAGATGGGAGAGGGGGGCAGAAGAGGAGGAGAAACAGCTGGATTCACTTACACTTAAGATACATATAGTTTAGAAATAAATGATCTGTCGAAGCGTGTCTTGTTTCTTGCTTATTCCAACATGTTTGAAAAGGTTTGAATTGTTTGGCTGAGGCCAGAATTCTCTAAGGATCAGGCTTTCACTTTGCTTCATGTCTCTGTTAACACTTATGGTCTCTTTCTGCTTGGCCTCGTGTGATCTGAATCGAATAAAAATGAGTGACTAATCTAACCTCCGACTTGATGAAGCCCTAGATCTCCAAAATAGACTGTAACAAAACTGTCATGAATCCAACAGCAAATACTGATGGCTCTACCTTCAGAAATCATGCAGAATCCTACAATTTTGCATCAGCTCCCTGCTACCAGTGGGGTTCAGGCCCCCGCGACCTCTTGGTTGGGTTATCACTGTGTCTTCCTAAGCAGTCTTCTTGCATTTGCCCTTGACTCCTCTATGGTCTAAGTTTAGGACAGCAACCAGAGATTTAGTTAAAGAGTTAATCAGATTTTAATCCATTCTCTGCTTATGATCCTCCTGTATTAGGGTTTGTCTGAGAAACAGAACCAACAGGATGTATATATAGAGAGAGATGTAAGGGATTGGCTCGTGTGTTTATGGAGGCTGACAAGACCAAAATCTGCAGGGTGGACCAGCAGCCTGGAGAATCAAGGAGAGCCAGGGGTGCAGTTCAAGTGCAAAAGTCATCTGCTGGCAGAATCCCCTCGCTCCAGAGAGAGATCAGGCTTTTGTTCTATTCAGGCTTTCAACTGATTGGATGAGGCCCACCCACGTTATGGAGAGCAATCTGCTTTACTCAAAGCCCACCAACTTCAATATTAACCTCATCCTCACAGAAACATTCAGAATAATGCTTGACCACCTGTCTGGGCACTGTGGTCCAGCCGGGTTGACAGACATAATGAACCATCATGTCTCCCAACAATGGCCCACAGGCCCCTCACTGCTGGTTCTGAGCCATGGCTACACAATGGAATCACCAGGAGGACTTTGGGAACCACTGACCACTGGCGTCTCAACCCCACAGAGTCCGATCAGGAGTACGGGCTGGACACTAAGCTTTTAAAAAGGTCTCGGGTGGTTTTCACGTACAGGAAAGTTTGAGAACAATTGCCCTATATAACTGGCCTCTCCCACCACTACGACCTCCCACTCTGCTTCTCAGTGGATTCCCTGCGGCCACAGCAGGCATTCTTTGAACACTCTAAACACACACACACCTACTGCACACACTTTGCCAGGGATGCATGGCTCACTTCCTTCAGAGCTCTCCTCCAATGCCATCTTATCCGTGAAACCTTTCTGGACCACCCCATACAACAGAGCAGTCTCACTTCTCACCCTGGCTTATTTTTCTCCATCACACTGTCACCACCTGAAACACTATTATGTTTACTTATTCACTGTTCTTATATCTGTCTTCCACTAGAATGTAAGTTCTATGAGGGTAGAGACTATGTTTGCTCTACTCACGGCTGCGTCCCATGGCTTAGAACAATGCCTGGTATCTAGCAGGGGCTTCGTAAATATTTGTTGAATGAACAAAGGAGACAGGGGGAAAACATCATATCTCCTAACAATTCAACTTTTTATAACACCGTGGGATACCTCACTGTTACAGATTTGAGCCCATTTCTGCTGTCCCATGGCTGAGGGGTCACACAGGGTCATTCGAACATGGAGGTGCTTTGGACAAGCCAACTATTTGGTGTTACAGCCAGGCAATGAGATGTACACCTTCCCAGAGAGTAGAACGGTGGCTACCAGAGTGGAAAATGGGGAGGAATTCTCCAAAGTTATACAAGAAGAGTAAGTTCTGGAGAGCTACTGTACAGCACGATGACGGTAGTTAACAATACTGTGTTGGACATGTGACATTTACTAAGAAGGTGGATCTTAAGTGGAGAGAGAGGGAGAAAAGAAGGAGGAAGAGAAATGACAGGGAATGAAGGAAGGAAGGAAATGGTAACTTAGACGATGGATGTATTAATTAGCTTCACTTTGGTGATCACTTCACAACGTATATGTATATCAAAACATTGAGTGGTACACCTTAAATATATACAAGTCCTGTTCGTCAATTATACCTCAATAAAACCGAAAAAATTAAAAAAGAAAAAAAAAGATGCCATGCTTTCTAACTGGAATCTTGAGTTATTTCGCTAACACTTATTTTAGCAGAGGTAGGGGCTGGATCGGGGAGAAGTGAATTTTTATTTCTATTCTAGACCGCTGTCTTCAGCCCAAGAGGGGCACACTTCCATTACGGACAAAATCACACGTGAAACCCTAAATTAACCAGCAACCCCACTTCCACTTTAAGCCAGTGTTGCCTGGCACCCTCTTGGCTGGGTGTGGCTGCTTTGCTGACTCAAGACTCCAGCTCGTTATCACAGCTGGGAATCTCCCAGAAGAAGGATCCTCCAGTTCTGCAACTTTATCTCCTTGTTCTTAGCCTGGAAGGCTCTCGCTGGGCATTTGTTAAATTGATAGGTTACACTATTTCACTGTGCCAAACGCTTTCAGGAAAGCTTTTGAAGGAACTCATCTAAAGCCACCACGAGATAAAGCCAGAACCAGAGCTTGGACAGAAGGCTCCTGACTCTGTCAGTTTCTCTCTCTGCCTCTTCACAGCACACAGGAAACTTCTGGGCTCAGAGAATCCCAGAATCTCCCCACTCCCTGTTCAATTTATCCTGGGAACATGCTCTTAACGAAAGACTCACACAGAATCCTTCACTCAGGTCTTCTGGGGAACCAAACCCAAGACATCCAGCGCCAAATACCAAATAGTTGCTTAGTATCTATTTTCTTCATGAAGCAACAAATGAAAGGACATTGCGTTGGCCAGAAAGTTCGTTCAGGTTTTCCATAACATTACGAAAAACCCAAACAAACTTTTTGGCCAGTCCAATACTTTTCCATTAAAACAATCTCAGTGTCACCTTGTAATAAAATGCCTCTATTAGGATCACTGGCATATGTGATAACACATATATAATTGAGGGCAAGGTTTTTTTTTGTTTTTTTTTTTTACAAGCTGTGCATGATTAGATGCAATTTTCTTGGAAATTAAGCCTCTCTTTCTACCCTTGTTCTTTCTTTTGGTTCATTGGTCAGGTACTGCAAGGTCTATCTAATTGTCTATTGATCTGCATGAGAGAATTATCCATTCTGAACTCATGAAACATAACAGCTGCTGGAAAGCACTGGATCCAGAGAAAGCTGTAGAATAACGTGCATTAAAGATGGCGGCCTTCCAATGCTTGCTCCATACCCCCTGCTTCTCTGATGTCCAATGGGCCTGAGACTTAAGGGAACCGTCCTGGACCTCTCTCCCACTCTCAACTCATGTCTTCATTCACTAGCACTTTGGCTCATCAAGTCAGACAAAGCCGTGGAGGACCCAGAGTCTATCTCTGTGCGAAGATGTGCACAGATTGGGGGTGACATAAAGGTGTTAATAATGCATGGAGAAAGACGGCTGGACTTCCAGAGATTCGACGTGGCGGAAGAGAAGGGAGAAAGAGAGGTGAGTTTGGGACTGGAGCCTTGAAAGAGAAGATGATGTGGATTAATATAAAACTGAGTGGGAGATAATTTTCCAAACTAGCGACCATACAAGCAAGGATTTGGGATGCTTATGAGTGACAGGGAAGTTAGGCTGGAATAAAAGATGAAAGAGCCAGAATTACCCCACAGGTTCACTCCCGCTCTCGCGTTTCATCGCGCCCCACCCTGAATCCACATCAAGTACCCAGCTCCACCTTCAGTTCTTAGCTCACTACCTCCAATTTTATTGCACTTATGATGTGGTCCAGGTCACACCAGCCAGATCCTCAGCACGAGCCAGTGACGAGACATGGAGCCCGACCCTTACAGTGAGGAGAGAGTACAGACCCATGAAAGGAAGAAGGGACCTGCCAGAAGTCTGTGGCTATTCTAAGGCCAGACATCCAGCAGAGATCTAGAAAAGGGAGAATGTAGAAGACTTTGAAATTATTGGAATAATTGCACTGGGAAAGGAAAAAACGACATGACGCCTAATGCAGACTTGCGTGGGACCAGGAAGATTAGCAGGGATTATACAAATAAGAGAATCGGGATTGAGGGCATCAACATTCCCTACGGCAGGAATTGTCTGGAGAGGAAACGGTGACGGAAAGAAAGAAGTGCCATCCACGGCAGGGGACGGAGATGTCTCTGAAGTGGGGGCGTCAAATGGGTGCACCTCAGGGTCCCATTATCTACTGCCGCACGACAAGGTAATCCCAACTCAGTGGCTGAAAACTACAATCAGTCTATATTTGCTCACGATTCTGCAACGAGGGCAGAGCTCAACGGTGACAGTTTGTAATGGATTAAATTGTGGCCCTCCCGAAGACAGGCTTAAGTCCTAACCCCCAGGACCAAGCAATGCAACTTTCTTTGGAAATTGGGTCTTTGCAGATGTAATGAAGTTAGGATGAGCTCGTTAGGGTGGGCTCGACTCCAATGACTAGTTTCCTTATAAGAAGACAGAAGATGCAGAGGCGAGACAGCTCCCTGCAGACTGAAGATTGGAGTGAGGC
Source organism: Physeter macrocephalus (assembly GCF_002837175.3). NCBI lineage: Eukaryota > Metazoa > Chordata > Mammalia > Artiodactyla > Physeteridae > Physeter > Physeter macrocephalus. Next base: position 85,907,857 of record NC_041227.1, read on the forward strand.
TGCCAAAAAGCCGAGGAATACTCAGGGCTACCAGAAGTTGGAAGAGGCAGGAAGGATCCTCCCCCAGAGCCCTCAGAGCGAGCAGGGCCCTGCCAACTCCTTGATTTCAGACTTCCAGCCTCCAGAACTGTAAGAGAAGAAACTTATGTTGTTCTTCAGTCACTCTGTTTGTGGCTCTTTGTTCTAGCTACTCTAGGAAACGAACACACAGTTCGTCTGCATTTCACGTGGCATCAACTGAGGAGGCTTGAGTGGGACAAGAGAATCCAGTTCCAAGATGGCGCTACTCCCATGGCTGAGTCGGCGGTACTGGGTACCAGCTGTGAAACAGCTGCATCTGATGGATGGGAACCTCGGTTCTCCTCTACATAAACTCTCAGCATGGCTGGCTTGGGCTTCTCACAGCGTTAAGGTCTTGGGGTATTAAGACTTCTTACATGGTGGATGGCTTCCCCAGATGCAAAAGCAGTAGCTTCTAGGCCTTCTGAAGATACAGGTAAAGAACTGGATCAGTGTCACTTCTGCCATGTGCTACTGAATAAAACAGGTCACGAGGAAGCCCAGATTCAGTGGGTGGGGATACACTAGAACGTGAAAGCCAGGCACATAGTTCATGGGGAGCCACCAAAGCAACATGCTACCGCGCTCAGAATTCAACACCGCCGAGAGGCAAGTGGTAGAGATAGAGAACGTAGGAAGAAATAACTGACAGAGGCGAGAGGAAGTGGCCGATGGAGCAGATCTATAATAATCATCATTGCTTCTATCTGCATAGCATTTTAACAGCTTACAGAAATGATTATCTTAGTAAACCCAAATCCCCCCAAGTTCTCCTACTAGGCGCACACATAAATATAGTGAGTAGAAAGGCTATTAATGACCGTCTTTCAACTGACTCGACTCATCTTTGAAGGCGCCTGCCTGCAATGTCCTCCACGCTCCTTCATGTCATCCTCCCTTACATCTTACTCCTGCGGCCACAGCTGGACTCGTGTTTTCTCCAGCAGGCCATGCACATGTCTGTGTGTGCCCTCCACACACGCACTCCTCCACGGCTGGAACCCCCTTTCATAATCCTGTCCTTCCTCCTCAACCTCCAAGAGACCCTCCCCATCACCTCTAAGTCACAGGTCACTTCTGTACTCCTCCTAAAATACTGATAGCAGATAACACAAGAAGCCCCAAGGTGAGGGCAGCTTCATCTTTTCCGCTACGTAGCTTCAGCATATACAGACTTGCACGGGGTGGGCCTCCCAAATTTGCTTGATCAAAAAGGAGAAGCAGGATGTAGAGTGTTTCTCTTCTGCTGGGAGTTAGGCTGTTACCAACAGCTCTAGTTCACACTGATTCAGCATCTTCCAGGTTGAAAACCACAATAAAGGCTCAAAACACTAGGCATACAGTAGGTCTACTACAGACATATTCACAGACAAGGGTGTACACAGGCAGCCAGAAGAGCCTTGAAAGAAGATAACAATGTGGGCTACTGTTGTTTGAGCGTCCCCTTCACTTTGTGACTCAAGGGGTGAACCCCACTGCTGAAAGGCACAGAGCTAGTGATTAGCAGCACCCAGATGGGAGCCCTGATTCGTCTGACTCTGACGCTCGTGTTTCTGACATCCTCTTGATATATGAGCCACTGAGTATCCACACCCACCAAACATGAGTATGTCTGCCTTTTGTACATCACTGCCGGTCCTCACCATAACTCTGCAAGATCGTTTCCATATGAGAGAGCTCGAGATCTCAGTTCCTTCAGGGCAAACCAGATAAGCATGCCCAAACCTTGAAAATCAATCAATCAATATGCTCTTGGTGAAGCTCTGAGGAACATGCCTTTGGATGACAGGATGCAATCCCCTCCAACTTGATAATTACTTACACTAGATTAATGGAGTCCAGATAAGACGCCCAAAGAATTTCTTCCAAGTCAGAATTACGGATGGCATTTGAGTATCCATAACAGGCATCAGACAGAGCACTCCACCTGGAGCCAGACGATCTATTTTCAGACTCCGCCTCCATCTTGTACATCTACATCCCTTCCGTAGGGAAGATCATTTAACTTCTCCTGATTTCAGTTTTCTTTTACCTTAGAGGCATCATGAGGTGACTTAAAATCTTTGAAAATAGCTAAGCACCATTTCTGGATTGTAGCGATACTCCCATGACGTTAGTTTATTTGTGGTCCGGGGATAAAAATATTTGTCCTGCCTTTCCCCAGGCATTTTTTTTGGGGCAGGGGGGTACGCGGGCCTCTCACCGTTGGGGCCTCTCCCGTTGCGGAGCACGGGCTCCGGACGCGCAGGCTCAGCGGCCATGGCTCACGGGCCCAGCCGCTCCGCGGCACGTGGGATCCTCCCGGACCGGGGCACGAACCCGCGTCCCCTGCATCGG
>NC_041227.1:85910764-85920486 GCF_002837175.3 Physeter macrocephalus
TATATATATATATATATATATATACACACACACACACATATACGTATATATGTACACATGTATATATGTAATATTAACACAAACTATCATTATTCTTACTTTCCTAGATTATAAATGGAAAAGTGTGTTGGAGTCGGTGTACTGCATCAGGATGAAGTCTGTGAAAATGGCAATAAATTAGCTTCTTTTGTTTGTATTCTTCAAGTTATAATAAGAAAGAAGGCCAACCAGAGCTGGCTTAGACAATGAAGATGAAAAGAAGTCTCTCCCACCCTGGGCACTTCTGAACTGATGCCAAGTGACAGAGTTTGGCCCAAGGGATGAGAAGCCATGGGAGGTGTGCCAGACATCGGGCCCCGCATCTCAAGTCAAGAATTCCACTGCTTGGCATAGTTTGGGTACCATGTGAGTCGCCACAACCTGTTCTTTGGGCTGAGGCGACAGTTCCCCAACAGAGATGAGATATCCCCTCAACAGCCCTTCCTGCATCCCACAGGACAGCCCGAGCAAATCGGCCTCCAGTCCCTCATCCTAATGTGGCTTCTGAATCCCTTTCCATTTCAAAACATTCTCCTTCTGAAATTCCCAGGATGCTAAAGGAAAAGTCTTCAAAGGTCTCAGCCGATTAAGTTCAGGAAACATTTGTGACCACCAACTCGGTGCCAGGCACTGGTAAATCATCCTTGGCCAAAATCAGTCATGTCTGGGATGGCATCCATTGGCCTCAGGGAGAAAAGTCCATAAAAATTTACACTTTTCTACAGGGCGACTGCCTTCTTCCATGTGTCCATAAAAGCTCATTTAACATATTATATGTTAATGCTCCACAAGATGGACTTACAATTAAATGTCTGGCAGGAGTCGGGGTGCCGGTCCTGAGAAGAGGTCGGGCCAGACATCTCCAGAGAACCTTCCCTTCCCCCCTTCCGGCTCATCAGAATGGCCTCAAGTCCCAGAAACGTCTGTTCTTTCAGATTCTGACAACCTCGTGCAGCGTGTTCCCAAAGCACAGGACAAACGCAGGAGACCATTTTCCAGAGGACAAACGTTTTCCATTTTGACGCTTATGTACTTATTTTAATATGCATCTAAAAATGATTACTAGTAAACTAATTTTACCTTCCCCATTATCATTTAGAATCAAGACAAGAAAGTTCTTACCTTTCTACAAAGAGTCTATTTAAGGAAAAAAAATTAAGTCATCTTACAGATGGCACAGACGTAAAAAAATCACAAAGGTGGCACATCAATGCCTAAAGTTCCATGGATGTAATAATTTTGTCAAAAGTTGCAGCATAATCTTGTTATCTCTCAAGTGGCCTTGAGCCTTAGTAAGTGGAAATACCTACATTTATGGTGATTATATAGGTCACATGTTTTTCAATTGTCTTGAGTTCAAATATTCTGTGTATTATCCCCATAAATCACTGAAGTGTCCTGGCAATTTAGACATTTCAGCATCTAAACTATAGTTCTGAGACAGACTGGCCAAACAGAACATACATCCTTAAAAGACCCTGTGCCCTGAGTCTTGGAAATGTAGACACGTCCACTGATGTCCTGAAATGTTTGCCGCTGCGGGCTGGAACCCAAGCTCCTGTGAGCTGTGTGTGTAGCAAAGCTACACTGACCCATTCTACCCGCCTATCCACGGGAGTTTCCCGTTCCTCTTGAAGATAAAAGACGTTTTAATACATTTCTCTTCAAATTAAAAGAACTGTCTGCTTTATCCCACTACAAAAGCAAATTATGGCCAGTACCGAAAAATTAGACACCCAGTATGAACAAAAAGAAAAAAATGTACACCACCTATAATTCTCATCCCCAGTTAACCACTTGAAAGATCTCAGTGATTATGGTTAAGCTCTCTTACGACACATTTCACACACAGGTATCCATATAGATGATTTTAACGATCCTCCTGAACTCACTGCTTTGTAACTGGCATTTTTCACTCAGCGAAATATTGTGAAAATATTTCCATGGCCTGAAATTGCATCTATAGCAGATTGACGCCTCTATCCCATGGATAGACCACACGGCATTTAAGCAATGTTTCCTGCTGATGTCATTTCACTTTTACACTATAATAAATTATAGTAATATTATAATATTATAATAAATAATCAACATCTTTGCACCCTCATCTCCTCTTGATACATCCCTAATTGTATAATTTCTGAACCAAAGGGCTCTTAGGTTGGGTTCCCTGGGAAACTGGCTAAGGGTGTGATTGAGTGTAGAGAGATTGTCAGGATGCCCTAAAGTTCAATGCCTGTTGGGTTGAGAAGGAAACAGAACTGAAAAGAAGGGGTTGTTGAGCTGTGATACAACCACAAAGGCCTCAACAGACCTCACATGGGACCCTGGACCTGTAATGGCCCTTCAGAACCATCCCACCCTGAGGCAAGGAGGGCAGGTCTTTACACCCACCCCACATGGACCAGTCAGTGGATGCAGGCTGTTCCCTACTGGGGTGGCTCTCTGGCTGAGCGCAAGGCCCAAAGAACAACCCGGCGCCCCAGCAGCTGGGGAGAGAGCGCCTGATTCCTGGGGAGGGGGCCTTGAGCAGCCCACCACAATGTTACGGGATTTAGCGATGCGGGTATTTTAAATTGCTGATGTTCTCAGGAGGCTCACTCAGAAGGTGTTATCAATTCTCATTGCCATTAGCACGTATGAGAATGCCCTGTTCCCTGCTCCGCTGTAAAATCTGATGAGTGATCAAAGAGAAATATGCCCTGGGAGCACGTGGCAGGGAATCTTAACCTACCAGCAACACTGACCTCACTCTTCTCTGCTACTCTTCAATGGTTGATTTGTGGGTCTTATCTTGCTAAAGTAAATATATGACTATGAACCTGAAATGGACACTTAATGCTGTTCCCAAGCAATCATACCATATTTCACGAGTTCTATGCCCTCTCCCTCACTCTCTTAGATAAATAGTTTACACCTCTCTCTTCTCAACATCCAATGCCAGGACCTTGTGTCCTACTGCGCTGAGAAAACTGAAGCAGTCAGGAAAAACTTCCCCAAACTCCCACCAAAACATCTCCACACCTACCAGAATATATAACCTATGTCCTTTTGGTTAAAATGATGAACTGGATTTGTTCTTATCTGAGGCTGAAATGTCCCTGGAGATTAATACTCATTACTTCTTGACCACAGTAGGTAGGATACTGACTGATGTAGCAAAGCTCCTCTCTCTTCTATATCTTCCATTTTTTCCTCTATATTGGATTATTCACATCACTATTATTTCTCACAAGGAGAGAAAAAAGACCTCTTATTGACTCCACTTCCTGTCCATTACTCTATTTGTCAGCTCTTCTCTGCAGCAAAATGACTCAAAGAAGTTGTTTCTACTGCTTGTCTCCAATTACTCCCCTCCAATTCCCTCTTAAACCTGATCCAGTCTGACTTTGCAGACACAGCTTTCTCCTGGCCTTCCTCCTCCCCTGGCTATATTTTCTCTGTCCCTCCTGTTGGCCCCCTCTTCTCCCTGACTTATAAATGCAGGAAAACCCCAGGGCTCAGCCCTTGGCGTGCTCCTCTTCTCCCTCTGCCTTCCTCCTCTAGTGATCTCATTGGGTGTAGCTTTGAAGCAAATCCGCGTAACAAAAATGCCCACAATTATACCCCTAAACTCCAGGTTTAGGTCCAACTTCCTACATGGCATCTCTTATTTTATGACTAATATTCACTTCAAATTGTAAGTGTCCAAAATGTGTTCCTTCTACTGCCCTCACACCTCACTTAACAGCAGCTCTTTTATTCTAGCTGCTGAGGTCAAAACACTCAGCATGGGCTTCCCTGGTGGCGCAGTGGTTGCGCGTCCGCCTGCCGACGCGGGGGACGTGGGTTCGTGCCCCGGTCCGGGAAGATCCCACGTGCCGCGGAGCGGCTGGGCCCGTGAGCCATGGCTGCTGAGCCTGCGTGTCTGGAGCCTGTGCTCTGCAACGGGAGAGGCCACAACAGTGAGAGGCCCGCGTACCGCAAAAAAAAAAAAAAAAAAAAAAAAAAAAAAAAACACTCAGCATGCTCCACCATCTGGTACTTTTGTAACTCACACATCCCATCTACCCGGAAATCCCGTGGGCTCTACCTTCAAAGCATGTCCTGAGTCTATCTACTTCTTACCACCTCTGCTGTGACCACTCTGGTACCAGACATCCCCATCATCCCTCTTAAAGCCGACTGTCACCTCAGCAGCTAGAGCGATGTTTTTTTAATATCCTTATGTTATCTTTATTGACGTACGGTTGACGTACAATATAAGTTACAGGTGTACAATATTGGCTGTACACCTGAAACTAACAAAATTGCTCATCAACTATATAAAATATATATAGTTTTTATAGTTGCTCCAATATAAAATATAAATTTAAAAATTTAAAATAAATAAAATAAGCTACAAGGATGTATTATACAACACGGGGAATACAGCCAATATTCTATAATAACTACAGAGTATTACCTGTAAAAATTATGAATCACTACGTTGTACAGAGCGATGTGTTTAAAAGTAAGTCAAGTGACATCAGTCCTCTGCTTAAAACCCTCCGATGGCTGACCCTTTCTCTCACGGCAAAAGCAAAAACCCTTGCGGTCATCCACGAGCCCTGTGGGATCTGGTCTCCTGCTACCCTAGACCTCATCTTTTATTGCTCCCCTCCCTTCCAGACCTCCTCCACAACCTTTGCCTGTGCCCAACATCCTCTCCCACTGGGACCTTCGATGCTCTTTCTATCTCGATAGCCACTCGGCTCACCCTCAACTTCTTTCAAGTCTTTGCTTAAATATCACTTACATAGTGAGGCCCGCAGTTCCCCTCCCACTTTAAATTTCAGCCCCGCAGCCGTCACTTAGGATCACCACGCCAACGCCTGCAGCCCACTTGAACTCAGCATACTTTGGAAACACTTCCAGCATTCCACGCCAAGTACGTGCGCTGGCACCCCTCTGTGTCGCTGCCTTAGAGCCACAGAAGACCTCTCTTCCTCTGCAGGCACAATCTGGAAGTTCAGCAGAGCTAAATTTCCCCAGGAGCATCTCTTAACCAATGAGGGATAAAAGCCCCAAACTGCCCATTTTGCCACAGGACAAGTCCGGGCATGTTCTACATGGCTTCTTTACTTCTTAGCTGACAGAACCAGTTTGGGTAATCCGTTTGTTAATGAGTCCTTTCTTGGCCTTTTTTCTCACCGCGGGCCACTTTCCCCACTCCCTCATTTTGCTTCCTGGGATCACCTCCCAAATAAACTACCCACTTCCAAGTCCTTGCCTCAGACTCTGCTTGGGGGAGGGGAACCCCCAAACTAAAATAAATCCTTCCACAACATTCCCGAATCCCATACCTATAGCTCTATTTCTTTTTTCCCACAGCACTCGTCCACTTCCTACCTAACATGCAGCTTATTTACTGTTTACTGTCATTCTATTGCACTAGAATATAAGCTCTGTGAAGACAGAGGATTTTGTCTTCTTTGTCCGTTGATCTATCCTCAGCACCTAGATTACCTCCTGGAACACAGTAGGTCGTCCATAAGTATTTGTTGCCTAATAAGTTGTCTTGCCCTCTCTTTAAGAGCAAGAACATCTTCTAACACGTTAGACAAACGTCAACTTAAATCTCAGATCTATCACTGATCATTTTGTATTTTTATGGCTGAGTAATATTCCATTGTATATATGTGCCACATCTTATTTACCCATTCATCTGTCGATGGACATTTAGGTTGCTTCCATGTCCTGGCTATTGTAAACAGCACTGCAATAAACACTGGAGTGCATATACCTTTTTCGAATTATGGTTTTCTCCAGATATATGCCCAGGAGTGGGATTGCTGGGTCGTATGGTAGCTCTATGTTTAGTTTTTCAAGGAACTCCATACTGTTCTCCATAGTGGCTGCACCAACTTACATTCCCACCAACAGTGCAAGAGGGTTCCCTTTTCTCCACACCCCCTCCAGCATTTATTGTTTCTAGATTTTTTGATGATGGTCATTCTGACCAGTGTGAGGTGATACCTCATCGTAGTTTTGATTTGCATTTCTCTGATAATTAGTGATGTTGAGCATCTTTTCATGTGCCTCTTGGTCATCTGCATGTCTGTATTACCCAGCCATAAAAAAAGAATGAAACAATGCCATTTGCAGCAACATGGATGGACCTAGAGATCATCATACTGAGTAAAGTAAGTCAGACAGAGAAAGATAAATATCATATGATATCGCTTATATGTGGAATCTTAAAAAAAGGTACAAATGAACTTATTTACAAAACAGAAGTAGAGTCACAGATATAGAAAATAAACTTATGGTTACCAGGGGGAGAAAGGTGGGGGAGGGATAAATTGGGAGATTGGGATCGATATATACACACTACTGTACATAAAACAGATAACTAATAAGGACCTACTGTATAGCACAGGGAACTCTACGTCATCTGCATGTCTGTATTACCCAGCCATAAAAAAAGAATGAAACAATGCCATTTGCAGCAACATGGATGGACCTAGAGATCATCATACTGAGTAAAGTAAGTCAGACAGAGAAAGATAAATATCATATGATATCGCTTATATGTGGAATCTTAAAAAAAGGTACAAATGAACTTATTTACAAAACAGAAGTAGAGTCACAGATATAGAAAATAAACTTATGGTTACCAGGGGGAGAAAGGTGGGGGAGGGATAAATTGGGAGATTGGGATCGATATATACACACTACTGTACATAAAACAGATAACTAATAAGGACCTACTGTATAGCACAGGGAACTCTACTCAATACACCATAATGACCTATATGGGAAAATAATCTAAAAAAGAGTGGATAGATGTATATGTATAACTGATTCACTATGCTGTAGAGAAGAAACTAACAACATTGTAAATCAACTATACTCCAATAAAAATTAATTTAAAAAAATAATAATTTAAAAAATAAATAAATATCACTGATCAGCTGGGTGACCTTAAGCAAATTAACCTCTCTGAGACAGGTTTGTCTCAATGATGCAATGATGTTTGTTTTGCCATAAACACCTTCATCTGAAGAAAGCACCTAGGAAAGTTCTGGCCCAATAACCAGGCTCCCTTTCCTTCTCTCCACCTGCTCCCTGGGATCAACGAATCGTGGTTGAAGCGAGCTAAACCCATGACTCAGCATCTTCTCCTTCTGGGAATCCTGACGATGTGAAGATTCTTCTGAAACATCTCCTGACACCCAGCGGAGGTCAGGAAGCCAGGCTTCTTTCAATCCCCCAGTGAAATGCCAATTAGAAGGACATTACCAGCAGGAAGAGCTACTGGCAAAAACCACACGCTTGTTCCAAAACAAAGATCACTCTGCATGTCATAAAAGCCCAGAAATGTCTTCCAGATGTTGCCTCCTGGGCCTGCACAGATGTTTCCGATGTCAAACCATAAATGTGGGAAACATAAAACATTTGTGCCCCACAGATGTAGAGATTTAATTACACAGTGAATGTGATCAATCTTTGGGTAATAAAAGAGACCACAAACTGGCCACATTACATTTTTTTTTGGAAGCAACCTAAGTATCCATCAACAGGTGAATGGATAAGAAGATGTGGCACATATATATGATGGAATATTACTCAGCCATAAAAAAGAATGAAATAATGCCATTTGCAGCAACATGGATGGACCTAGAGATCATCATACTGAGTAAAGTAAGTCAGACAGAGAAAGATAAATATCATATGATATCGCTTATATGTGGAATCTTAAAAAAAGGTACAAATGAACTTATTTACAAAACAGAAGTAGAGTCACAGATATAGAAAATAAACTTATGGTTACCAGGGGGAGAAAGGTGGGGGAGGGATAAATTGGGAGATTGGGATCGATATATACACACTACTGTACATAAAACAGATAACTAATAAGGACCTACTGTATAGCACAGGGAACTCTACTCAATACACCATAATGACCTATATGGGAAAATAATCTAAAAAAGAGTGGATAGATGTATATGTATAACTGATTCACTATGCTGTAGAGAAGAAACTAACAACATTGTAAATCAACTATACTCCAATAAAAATTAATTTAAAAAAATAATAATTTAAAAAATAAATAAATATCACTGATCAGCTGGGTGACCTTAAGCAAATTAACCTCTCTGAGACAGGTTTGTCTCAATGATGCAATGATGTTTGTTTTGCCATAAACACCTTCATCTGAAGAAAGCACCTAGGAAAGTTCTGGCCCAATAACCAGGCTCCCTTTCCTTCTCTCCACCTGCTCCCTGGGATCAACGAATCGTGGTTGAAGCGAGCTAAACCCATGACTCAGCATCTTCTCCTTCTGGGAATCCTGACGATGTGAAGATTCTTCTGAAACATCTCCTGACACCCAGCGGAGGTCAGGAAGCCAGGCTTCTTTCAATCCCCCAGTGAAATGCCAATTAGAAGGACATTACCAGCAGGAAGAGCTACTGGCAAAAACCACACGCTTGTTCCAAAACAAAGATCACTCTGCATGTCATAAAAGCCCAGAAATGTCTTCCAGATGTTGCCTCCTGGGCCTGCACAGATGTTTCCGATGTCAAACCATAAATGTGGGAAACATAAAACATTTGTGCCCCACAGATGTAGAGATTTAATTACACAGTGAATGTGATCAATCTTTGGGTAATAAAAGAGACCACAAACTGGCCACATTACATTTTTTTTTTAAAACCTGATTTTCCCCCCACATTGGAGGTCTACTGAGATATTTCAAGGTTTTTGTTCTTGTTGTTAAATTTGGGCAATTCACAGGGAAAAGCTGGAATACGTGAAAATCTCTATTGACGGAGGTTCTGGATCCTTCTGGTTGGATGTCTGCACAGACTGTTACGGCTAGGAAGCAACATCGTGACTGATGATGGTTCGCCTCAGGGCTTTCCCACCTCTGTCAGTGTCCCTCCGTGGGAGTACGGAGTTATGTACGAGACTGTCTAAGGAGCTCTCTGGATGCATGCGGAATGGATTTCACCACGAACTCAACCTTGCTGCTCCTAATTCCATGTCAAAGCAACTCTGTTTCTGACATCTGAAAAACCAGATCTTTCATCACCTCCAAGTACACAAATATATGTGTGTACCTATGAGAAGTAAAGAGAAGAAATGTATATGTGGGGTTTACATACACATACACTTCACACAGAGACAAAATAACTAAAGAAATGTTACCCACCATATACACAGGAGGGTAAGGCAGGAAGGGAACAAATGTTACCACATTTCCTCAGTGCTCCCACTTTGACCGGACATACTCTATTCCCTTGATAAATTGATATGGCTAAAACACTGAAAGTTTTCTTCCATGCTTTTCATTCAAAACATTTATTACACTATATTAGTAGTGGAAAAAGATAACAAGATTTCTAAGACCCATATCTGCCCTCAAAAAGGTTAAACGATAGGGGTCAATATCCAAAATATACAAAGAACTCATACAGTTCCGTGGCAAAGAAACAAACAACCCGATTAAAAAATGGGCAGAAGGGGCTTCCCTGGTGGCGCAGTGGTTGAGAGTCCGCCTGCCGATGCAGGGGACACGGGTTCATGTCCCGGTCCGGGAAGATCCCACATGCCGCGGAGCGGCTGGGCCCGTGAGCCGTGGCCGCTGAGCCTGCGCGTCCGGAGCCTGTGCTCCGCAACGGGAGAGGCCACAGCAGTGAGAGGCCCGCGTACTGAAA
>NC_041227.1:85920540-85925493 GCF_002837175.3 Physeter macrocephalus
AGCAGTGAGAGCCCCGCGTACTGAAAAAAAAAAAAAAAAAAAAAGGGGCAGAGGAATTGAATGGACATTTTTCCAAAGAAGACGTCCAAATGGCCAACAGGTACATGAAAAGATGCTCAACATCACTAATCAGGGAAATGCAAATTCAAACCACAATGAGCTATCACCTCACACCTGCCAGAATGGCTATTATCAAAAAGACAACAAATAACAAGTATCCTCCAGGATGTGGAGCAAAGGGAACCCTCCTGCACTGTTTGTGGGAATTGGTGCAGCCACTATGAAAAACGGTATGGAGAGTCCTCAAAAAATTAAAAATAGAGCTACCATATAACCAGCAATTCCACTCGGTATTTATCCGAACAAAACACTAATTAGAAAAAAATATATGCACCCTTATGTTCATTGTGGCATTATTTAAAATAACCAAGATAGGGAAGCAACTTAAGTGCTTATCAACAGAATGGATAAAGAAGATGGGATACAAACACACACACACAGAAATATTTTTCAGCCATAATAAAGAATGAAATCCTGCTATTTGTGACAATGTGGATCAAGAGGGTATTATGCTAAGTGAAATAAGTCAGACAGATGTATGATTTCTCGTATATGTGGAATCTGAAAACACAGAACAAATGAAAAACCCAATAAAACGGAAAGAGTCGTAGATACAAACAGGTGGTTGCCAGAAGGGCAGGGGTTGAGGGGAGGAAAGAAATAGGTGAGGGAGATTAAGGGGTACAAACTTCCAGTTGCAAAATAAATGAGTCACCAGTATGAAATGTACAGCGTGGGGAATACTGTCGATAACTCTGTAGTATCTATGCATGGTGACGTACTGTAACGGGTGTGTTACATGGCGACATACTGTTACTAAACTTCTACGGTGATTAGTTTGAAAGGGATAGAAATATCAAATCACTATGTTGTGTAACACGAACTAACAGTGTTGTAGGTCAATTATACTTCAAAAACTCATTAAAAGATTGGATTTGTGGTTATCAGAGGGGGGAGGGGGGAATTGGATAAAGGGGGCCAAAAGGTACAAACTTCCAGTTATAAGATAAGTAAGCACTAGGGATGTAATGTACAACATGATAAATATAGTTAACACTGCTGTCTGTTACATATGAGAGTTGTTAAGTTACCACAAGAAAAAAATTTTTTTCTATTTAGTTTTGTACCTATAGGAGATGACAGATGTTCACTAAACTTACTGTATCACTTCATGATGTAGGTAAATAAAATCATTATGCTGTGCACCTTAAACTTATACAGTGCTGTACGTCAATTATATCTCAATAAAACTGGAAGAAAAAAATTTTTATTTAAAAAAAATCAGTATACAAAAGCAAAAAAAAAAAGGAAGCATGTGCTGAGAAGTGGTACAAAAATAATTGAAGAGCTGGGAAATGTGTGTTAAACTTGATTTCCACCATGAGATTTTTTTTAACTTTTCTACATTAGATTAAAAAAAGATGACAACTTGTGCACATATATATATTAGCTTTACTGAGGTATAACTGACAAAATTATATGCTATTTAAAGTATACACTGTGATGATTTGATATATGTATACAGTGTGAAAAGATTCCCCCCTCCTCCACCGAGTTAATTAACACATCCATCACCTCACATATTTACCTTCTTTGTTTGTGTGGTGAAAACATTTAAGCTCTTCAGTCTTAGCAATACAATATGATGTTATCAACTACACTCAGCATATTATACATTAGATAAAAAAGGTGTGTGTGGGGGGGGAATCACAATAGAATATTATTCAGACTCCATCTTTTCTCACCTGTAGCATAAAATCATCTTCTAACAGATCTGTCTTCAGCCTCAAATCTTATCACATGACTTTTAAATCAAGAACAGGAAACATTCCACTTCAGTAAATTTTCTTAAAACGCTGATAATAATTCTCGTGTTCTTTATTATAGTCAGCTACGTGGAAAGAAAAAAGAAATGGAGAGATGGAAGGGGCAGGTGTAGGATGCAGAAGCACAAGAAACACTAAGAGGTAACAGTAATATATGATGTGGGTTGTACAAGGCCCAATGGTAAGCACATTAACAGAGATTTTCTCGTTTTGATTTAAGGCTAGAGAAAAGGATTTTACAGATGATGAAACTGGGGCATGTTAAATAACAAAGACATTAAATAATTTTCCTTCAGTCACCCAGCTAAAATGTGAAATGACAGAGACAAAGAAAGAGACAGCCCTTCCTTCCCGAACGGCTGGCACCTTTTAGAATAGTGTAGCTGAGGACATTCCGTAGTATTTCTGAACAATCAGAGTCAGGAATGTATGTCAATCCTCCTTCCTCCTCCCCATTGTGACCCTGACCAGTACACTTACTGCCTCTTATTCCCCCCGCTGCCAACAACTTCCCACCCACTATTCACTGCACATATTAGTCACTTAGTAAATATTTATTGAGCAAATAAAATACTCTGTTAACCTCTTCTTAAATCTCTTTCAGTAGCTGTTGAACCAAATTCTGCCAACTCCTCCTTCAATGTTCCTCAACTCAGTGGATCTTTTTTTCTGTTTCCCAATGCCGCCACTGTCCCAGTAAGCAGCAGTCCAAGTAGAAAGCCCTTACGAGTTGTAAAAATGGTAAGCCCCCGAGGGCTCTGTCTGATAGCCAGTAATCCAAAGACAACAATTTGGTGACGATAAAATTCTTGAACTAGTAGTCACTGTTTCTTTTTCGGTTTCGTCATGGCTGGGAAAGACCAACCAAACAAATCTGAATAAAACAAAACCCAGGATAGATACAACCACTTAAAGGGATATCAACTCTGCAGAACATTCCCTGGAACTGCTGAATGACTCCCTCTCCCCAGCACCAGTCCACATACCTCAAGATAGACACTGACAGCCATAAATATATACATCAGGAAAGAATAAAGGCCAAAAACAAATTAGGAATCCATCACAAAAGGCTAGAAGAAGAATAAATTCGCAGAAAATGGAAGACTGGAAGTAGTTTAGGTAAAGGCAGGAGAAGATAAAGAGGTTAAACGTATAATACAGGGCTTCCCTGGTGGCACTGTGGTTGAGCATCCGCCTGCCGATGCAGGGGACACGGGTTCGTGCCCCGGTCCGGGAGGATCCCACATGCTGCGGAGCGGCTGGGCCCATGAGCCATGGCCGCTGAGCCTGCGCGTCCGGAGCCTGTGCTCCGCAATGGGAGAGGCCACAACAGTGAGAGGCCCGCGTACTGAAGAAAAAAGTATAATACAAAAATTATATGAGAACTTTATGCCAACACATATGAAAATTTAGATAAAGGTGAGAAATTCCTAGTCAAACCAAAACTTTTCAGAGAGTCATAAAATATATTAAAAATATGAATGGTTATATGTCTCCTAAAGAAAATCTAAAAACCTTCTAGCACAGAAACCTGCAAGTCCAGATAGCTTCAGCATTTCTTGTTTTCAAATATACAGAAATGAAACAGATCTCACAAATTCTTCCAGATAATTTATAACATGTGAAACTTCAAAAATCCTGTTACAAGACCAGCACAACCTTGATGCTGATAAGGTTGAGTTCAGAAAGGAAAATTACAGGTCAGTATCTCTCATCAACAAAAGTACAGTATCCTAGATATTAGGAAAACATAAATAAACAGTGATACAGAAAAAGAATAATACATTATGGCCACACTGAGATTATTTCAGAAATGCAAAGTTTGTTTACCATTCAAAAATTTTTTAAAAAAATCCACTCTTGTAAATCACATCATTAGCATAATAAAGGAGAAAATTATGTGATCATCTCAAGAGAAGTGGAAAAGAAAAGTAAATACTTTCATGATTAAAAAATCACCAACACTTGGCAAACTAGGCACAGAAGGGAACTTTCTTAATCTAACAGAGGGTATCTATCAAAGCCCACAGCAAACATCAGACTTAATGGTAAAATAGTGAAAACCTTCATCCAGAAATCCAAAATAAGACAAGCTTGCCTGGCAATATTGTGATGGAGCTCATCCAGCTCCATAAGAAAACAGAAAGTATACAGACTAGAAAGAAGGAACATCCTACTCACAGACAACATGATTTTGTTCTTATTCAATCCCAAGGAATCTACAGTATACCACCAGAATTAAACTGATTTCAGCAAAACTGCTGGATACAAGGTTAACATATAAAAATCAAATGCCAGAAATGCAAAGTTTGTTTACCATTCAAAAATTTAAAAAAAAAATCCACTCTTGTAAATCACATCATTAGCATAATAAAGGAGAAAATTATGTGATCATCTCAAGAGAAGTGGAAAAGAAAAGTAAATACTTTCATGATTAAAAAATCACCATCACTTGGCAAACTAGGCACAGAAGGGAACTTTCTTAATCTAACAGAGGGTATCTATCAAAGCCCACAGCAAACATCAGACTTAATGGTAAAATAGTGAAAACCTTCATCCAGAAATCCAAAATAAGACAAGCTTGCCTGGCAATATTGTGATGGAGCTCATCCAGCTCCATAAGAAAACAGAAAGTATACAGACTAGAAAGAAGGAACATCCTACTCACAGACAACATGATTTTGTTCTTATTCAATCCCAAGGAATCTACAGTATACCACCAGAATTAAACTGATTTCAGCAAAACTGCTGGATACAAGGTTAACATATAAAAATCAAATGCATTCTGTATTGTTAAGAAAAAATTACAAAACTATTTGAAATAACACCCAAAACAGCAACAAAAACAAACAAGGAATTAAATACATAGGGATACATTTTACAAAAAGCTGGGCAAGACCTCTACACCAAAAAAGCTACAAAACATTGAGCCTGGGCTTCCCTGGTGGTGCAGTGGTAGAGAGTCCGCCTGCCGATGCAGGGGACACGGGTTCGTGACCCAGTCCGGGAAGATCCCACATGCCACGGAGCAGCTAGGCCCGTGAGCCATGGCCACTGAGCCTGCGCA
>NC_041227.1:85932774-85944757 GCF_002837175.3 Physeter macrocephalus
TCCGGAGCCTGTGCTCCGCAACGGGAGAGGCCACAACAGTGAGAGCCCCGCCTACCGCCAAAAACAAAAAAGGGGGGGGGGTAAGAAAAAAAACCATTGAGCCTTAAATAAACTTAAGGAAACGAGGGATATACCATGTTCATGGATTAGAACACTCAAGAGTGTAAAGAGATTTCAATTCTCCCCAAAGTGATGTACAGATTTATTGCTCACTCCAAAATCCCAGCAAGTTTTTGCAGAAATTAACAAACATTCTAAATTTCCTAAGGGGATATAAAAGCCCAAGTATAGCCAAGACAACCACAAAGAACAACCAAGTTGGAAGATGAATGCTACCAGGTGTCAGGCTCATTATAGAGCTACAGTGATAAGACAGTAAGAAAAGGATAGGGAATATATGTATATGTATAGCTGATTCACTTTGTTATAAAGCAGAAAATAACACACCGTTGTAAAGCGATTATACTCCAATAAAGATGTTAAAAAAAAAAAGACAGGAAATTAGAACAATGTGACAAAATGGGGGTCCCAAAAGAGATCCACATCAATAGAGACACTTGATTTGTGAGGATGGTGCTGAAGCAAATGGATATCAACATGGAAAAGAAAATACTGAGTCTTTCTTCACATCCGACTCCAAATTCAAAGCTAGCAAGCAGTACACCTGTGCATTTCCATTCCCACCAACTGAATTAGGTACTTGAGGAGTCAATAGTTTCCAAATGTGTTTTGTCGATTTCACTTGTTAAGGCACTTACTTAATTCAATTAAATAATGTGTATACTGGTAAACACACACCCACCCACACACACAGGCACACAAATGTAAAGGATACTATGTATAATAGCCAAAACCTAAAAGCAACTCAAACGTCTATCAAAGAGAGAGTGGATGAATGAATTACAGAATACTTACACAACAGAATGTCATACTGCAATGAAAGTGAAAGAACAACTACCATATGTAACTATGAGCAAATTTCACAATCTCTGAGCAAAAGAAGCTAGACAGGAGAGAATCCATATAGCATGACATTTATATAGAGTTCAAAACCAGTCAAAACTAATCTGAGGCGTTTTAGGTCAGGATAGTGGTTATCTTTCAAGAGAAGGTTCAGGATGGTGATTAGAAGGGCTCCCAAGTAGGGCTTCTCAGGTGCTGGCAATATTCTATTTCTTGGTCTGGGAGGCATTTGGGTGGGGGTTTTCACTTTGTGATAATTTATTAAGCCGTACACCGAGAATTTGTATATTTTTCTGAAGGTACAGTACATTATAATTTAAATGTTTATTAAAAACCAATCAAAACATCAGTCATATCAATATTAGTTTCTACTATGCCTGAGGGTACTTTTTCAGATTAGGTTTCCTGTGTGTTTCTATCTCCTGGAGAAACAAAGATGATTAGCTGTCAATCAAACCTGTGTTCCCCTTCTATGGTCCACAGATAAAGCTAAGAAGTGCCAGTCACCCGCGACAACGTTTCTCCAGCCTCCCTTGCAGCTTCTACTGACCATGGCTGGTTTTCCCCAGTAACCAAAGGGATCTGTGCCACTTCTGGGTCGAGGCTTTGAACAAGCTAAACAGGTATGTCTCCACTGCACTCTTTTCCTTTCCAGCCACTGGACACATATAGTGATAAGACCCCAGAAGATGCCAAGTCCTAAGAGAGAAGCAGCCTGAATTACCACATGGAGAAGAGCTATCAACTGACCAGCAGTATCTAGTGAGAATGGCTCTCTCTGCATAAAGAGAACTTTTTCTGTGTTTAAGCCACTGAATTTGGGGCATCTCGGTGAATTGGGGGCATCCACGGTAGTTTATCCCCTCCAAACTGGGAGAAAATTGGACTTTTCTTTCCTTTTCTCCCTCTCCCCTCTCCTTCCCCACCTCCTCCAGGTCTCTCCTGTTGGTTTGGAAGTGTCACTGTGCTGCATTATTCCAAGATCTGATTACAAGCCAGTTCACAAACTCTTTAAGCCGTGTCTAACCTGCTATTAAACACATTGATATAATTTCTAATTTCAATTATTTTATATTTTTATTGCTGGAAATTCCACTTGGTTCTTTTTTGAAAATGTTAGGTCCGGATTTTAGAGATTCTCATTCTTAGGGGAAATTTCTAACCTTGCCTTTTTAAATATAGGAAAAATTGTTTTATTATCTGTCTGGTAATTCCATTATCTAAATGCTTATGAGTCTAGACTGCTGGCTGTTTCTGCAGCTTCTTGCGCACGGTGTCTCATTTTCTTGTGTGCTTTGTATTACTGTAAACACTCTTTTTTCCTCAGAAACTTATCTGTGGAACTTCTTTGAAGCAGGGATGAAGAGAGAATTTACTTTTGCCTCTGTCGGGT
This sequence comes from Physeter macrocephalus, assembly GCF_002837175.3. Lineage (NCBI taxonomy): Eukaryota > Metazoa > Chordata > Mammalia > Artiodactyla > Physeteridae > Physeter > Physeter macrocephalus. The sequence goes on from NC_041227.1 coordinate 85,935,131, forward strand.
GCCTGGGACACTACTGGTTCAAGGCAATTTTAAGCTGAATTAGTAGATCACATTTTTGACCTCCATCAGGTGTACTGGACACATGTGATGTAGAAGAGGAAGAAATTATTTTTCCTACTACCCTCCTGAATTCTCCAGCTGGGCCCCGTAAACTAGACTGACCAAAGACAAATTAACAAGAGAAAAACCAAACAGCAGTTTACTAACATGTGCGTCACACGCACATACACACACACACAGGCGGGAGCACCCAGATATGAGTAACTGAAAGGGTGGTTAGGCTTGGGCGTATATGGCCTCTTGGCAAAGGAACAATACATTTTGCGAGAAGTGACGATGTAAAGCAAAGGACTCTGTGTTTCTAGGGTGGCAAGTTTTCGAAAGGCAAATAATGAAAGGAAGGGAAGTAATGAAACCCATAAGGGCCAGTTAGTAAAGTCTGTTATGTAGAGTCCACTGGGTTAACAGGATCTAAATTTGTCTCTGACGATTTACTTCTGTATTTTCTTAGTAGACAAGAAAGTGCGCGGGGGGCCCTTTTATAAAGCTGTGCCCCGCTTTTAGGCAAATAGGGAGAGGGCAGAGAGCTTTAACTGTATCTGTGTCTTCTCAGTTTTTTACAACTCAAAATAATCCTTATGCTGAAGTGGCATGTTTAGGGGTGGCCTTTTCTGCTAGCCTACGTTGGCAAATCTGCCCAGGGCAAGGTGGTGACTACAACTCCTTAGAGATACCCCCTCCTCCCCCACCTTGTTCTGCTCAGTGCCAAACAAACAAACAAAGCAAACAAACAACAACCAAACCTCTCCCTGCTGTCCCCTGGGAGTGGGGGCAGAGTGGAAAGTTTACATCTGATTCACTTTCTCCTAAGGGTTTGACTCTGAGAATATCAATTTATGATAGAAGCATCTTCTTTTCAATGATCATATTGAGAAACCTCTTGGGATTGCTTGCTTGCTGTTGTTTTCTATTTGGGGCACTCTGCCACTACAATCAAAGCAAGTTTACCTATTTGTCAAATGCCTTCAAGGCCAAAGTCACTTCACAGCTCTGCTTACCTCCTTCGGGTCCTTTAGAATCTGACCTCCTAACCCCTCAACTATCTTGTCATTTCTTTGATGCTGTTGAGCATAATTTTTAATGAATATGTCTCCAGAGTTTTTAGTTTCCAGCAGGAGGATTGGTCCTATTAACATATATTGTAGTGATTCCAGAGACGGTTACAGAATGATTCTTGAAAAAGAGACCGACAGTAAGAGAAAATCTAATACTGACGTGAAATTAAAGTTCTGAAACCTCTCTTAGAACACAGGAGCTGGAGACCCTGGGGAAGGAGGAGGGTGAAAATATTCCCTGATCAGTGTTGGAGAAGAAGTTCAGTCACAGAACATCTTGTTCGGCCCACTGGGGCTGCTGTGACAAAGTACCAAAGACTGGGTGGCTTCAACAACACTTACTCCTCACAATTCTGGCGACTGAGAAGTCCGAGATCAAGGCGCCAGCGGATTCAGGTCCGGCGAGAGCCCACTTCCCAATTCATATATGGCCAATTTCTCTTGGTATCCTCACATGGCAGAAGGGGTGAGACATCCCTCTGGGGTCTCTTTTATTAGGGCACTAATCCCATTCAGGAGGGCTCCACCCTAATGACCTAATTACTTCCCAAAGATTCCACCTCTTAGCACAATCCCATCGCGGGTGAGGAGTTCGGCATACAAATGTGGGGGGAACGGGGGACATAAACATTCAATCCTTTGTATTCTGCCCTTGGCCCCACAAGATTCATGTCCTTCTCACACGCAAACCACAGCCATTTCATCCCAACAGCCCCCAAAGTCTTCACTGATCCCAACGTCAACTCTCAAGTCCAAAGTCTCATCTAAACACCACGTATACCAGACATCGGTGAGATTTAAGGTGCATTTCACCCAGAGGCGAAACTCCTCTCCAGCTGTGAACCTGTGAAACCAAAAAGTTATGTGCTTCCGGGCTTCCCTGGTGGTGCAGTGGTTAAGAATCCGCCTGCCGATGCAGGGGACACGGGTTCGAGCCCTGGTCCGGGAAGATCTCACATGCCGCGGAGCAACAAACCCATGCGCCACAACTACTGAGCCTGCGCTCTAGAGCCCACGAGCCACAACTACTGAGCCTGCATGCCACAGCTACTGAAGCCTGCACGCCTAGAGCCTGTGCTCTGCAACAAGAGAAGCCACCGCAAGAAGAAGCCCATGCACCGCAATGAAGAGTAGCCCCCGCTCGCCGCAACTAGAGAAAGCCCGCGTGCAGCAAGACCCAACACAGCCAAAAATAAATAAATAAATAACTTTTTTAAAAAAAGTTATGTGCTTACAAAATATAATGGGACAGCCACAGGACAGACTTTCTCCTTCCAAAATGGAGAAAGAAGAAAGAAGGAAGGGGTGACGGGTCCAAAGTGAGTCCAAAATCTAGCCAGGCAAGCTCCATGAAATCTGAAAGCTCAAGAATAAACCTCTTTGGGTTGATACTCTGCCTTCCAGACCCAGACCCACAGGGGCAGCAACCCCATCTTCCAGACCCACGGGCGTTGCAACCTCACTCCCACTGCTTGGCTGCAGGCTCCCCCCACTGTAGCTCTCTGCAGTGTGCCTCCCCCCATGCCAAGGCTCTCGATGGGGGCCCTGTCCATGCTGGGGTCTCTGTTAGGGTGAGGGTTGTGTCCCCCTGGCTCCACTGGGCTGCCTTGGCCCCCGGGGCTCAGGAGGGTCATGGTGCTGCAGGCAGCTCTGTCCCCAGGGCCCATACATTCTGAGCCTGTGCTGGAGTAACAGCCCTGAGGATCTCTGAACTTTTGAACGTTTGGGGTCCCTTCTTCCCTCGTCTTGAAGAACAGCACGCATTCACAGCCCAGTCATTCTACGGTCCAGTCTTGTGGGATCTAAGAAGTCCCACGGTCTTCCTCCGTTTGGTCCTGTTTTCTCGGTTTCCTTTAGTCGCAGCTGGCAATGTTTCTGCTGGTAGAATTCCACCCCCGTTCTGGGCTGCTTTTGAGACGGCTGCTTAAAGTCAACGGTCCACAGCCACACTCATCTCTCTGTCAAACGGTCAGTCGGCCAAATCATGAGTGATCGCCTCCGAACACACGTTCTCATTTCCTTGGAATACGGACGGACTGAGAATTTCCTAGAACCTTTAAGTTCTGCTTGCTTTCCACTGAACAATTCTGCCTTTAAGCCATTTCTCTCTTTTCACATTTTGCTCTACAGAGTCAGGAGGAGCCAAGCTGTACCTTCAACACTTAGAAATCTCTTTGCTAAGCACCTGACTCCATGCTCAGAAGTTCTATCTTCCACAAAACACTAAACATGAACAGAATTCAGTCACGTCCTGTACCACTTATAACAAGGATGGTCTTTTCTCCATCATCCAACAGCTTGTTCCTCATTTCCATCTGAGACCAAATCGGAATGGTTTCCCCATCCCCGTTTCTACCAACATTCTGTTCATGATTATTCATATTCTGAGAAGATGGATGCTTTCTTTGCATCTCCCCTCTTTTCTTTCTGAGCTCACACCAGAACTGCCTCTAATGCTCCATTCACTGCAATGTACACTATTTCTAGCAGGTGCCTCAAAACTCTTCTAGCCTCTACCCACATCCCAGTCCCAAACCACTTCCACACTTTTAGAACGCACGCCACCCCCTCAGTACCAATTTTCTTAGTTCAGGCTGCTATTTCAAAGGACCATAGACTAGGTTGCTTAGACACTTATTTCTCACAGTTTTGGAGGCTGGTAAATCCAAGATCAAGGCACCAGCACATTTGGTGTTTGCTGAGAGCGTACCTCTTGGTTCATACACGGGTGACTTCTCATTTCGTCCTCGCATGGCAGAAAGAAGGCAAGAGAGCTCTCTGGGGTCCCTTGTTGAGGCACTAATCCTATTCGTGAAGGCTCCACCCTCATGACCTAATTACTTTCCTAAGGCCTTATCTCCCAATACTATCACATCAGGGGTTAGGATTTCAACATATAAAATTTGGATGGGCCTATTCAGTCCATTGCACATTTTAATAAGGAAAAGCAGGAAACTCTTACTTCCATAAATAGTGGAAAATGTATGCTTGAGTATGAGGATCAAAAAAAGTCCATCCCTAGCAGATGGAAAAATATGGTAGAACTTTTAAATGGATAAGAAAAAAACCAGAAAGTAAATAAAATCAGCTAAAAAAAAAGGAGAATCACAAAATAAAACAAATCATCAAGAGGGGCATAATGAGATTAAGCATCGTATGTTAAACCAAATGTGAGCAGGATGAATTATCCCATTCAATCGCGGAGATTGTCATATTGAGTTAAAAAACAAAACCCAGGGGCTTCCCTGGTGGCGCAGTGGTCGAGAGTCCGCCTGCCGATGCAGGGGACACGGGTTCGCGCCCCGGTCCGGGAAGATCCCACGTGCCGCGGGGCGGCTGGGCCCGTGAGCCATGGCCACTGGGCCTGCGCGTCCGGAGCCTGTGCTCCGCAATGGGAGAGGCCACAGCAGTGAGAGGTCCGCGTACCGCAAAAAAACAAAACAAACACCAGATATATGTTGTTAATAAGGAACATTTTTTTAAAATGGAAAAGAAACGTTGAAAATCAAGGGATGAGCAAAGAGATGTCAAGCAAATGCAAACAAAAAGAAAGCAGGGATGACAATATTAATATCAGACAGGGTGGAACTTAAGGCTAAAAGCCCAAGACATTGTGTAGTAATAAAAGACAGTTTATGAAGAAGAAACAATGATCACAAACCTGTATGTTCGATAAAAACATAGCACCAAAGTATATGATATTAATGATTAGGGAGTCCAAGAAACATTGATTAAAAACAACAACTGTCCTGGAAATTTTTAATGTCTCTCTTTCAAAATCAGACAGTTCTGGGGTACAGAAAATAAGTTGGTTTTTTTTTTTGGACACAAGTGAATAATATATGAAGATATATAGATTTTTTTCCCTCACATCCATGGACCCTTTACAGAAATCAGTTACATACTTGGCCACAAAGAAAGCACAACAAATTCAAAGAAGAAGGAAGTTTATTGTTTTGGGGGGGTTTTTTTGCGGTACGCCGGCCTCTCACTGCCGTGGCCTCTCCTGCTGCGGAGCACAGGCTCCGGACGCGCAGGCTCAGCGGCCACGGCTCACGGGCCCAGCCGCTCCGCGGCACGTGGGATCCTCCCGGACCGGGGCACGAACCCGCGTCCCCTGCATCGGCAGGCGGATTCTCAACCACTTCGCCACCAGGGAAGCCCCAAGAAGGAAGTTTTTAGGCTATATTCTCTGATCATAATCCAGGAAAATTAGAAATAAAAAATATGACTGAAAAACCTTCAGTACGAGGAAGAAACGTTCTCCTAAATAACTCTGGGACCAAAGAAGTAGGGAATCAAAATTGAAATTGCAAGTCAGTTAGAGAAAAGAGAAAAGAACGGATCATACCAAAATATGTAGAGCAGTGGAAGCTTTGCTCCAAAGAAAATTAATAGCCCTAAATGCTTTTATTACTGCAGATAAAAATTAGAATTAATTTATTTAAAAATAGAAATAGAATAAAAATAATAAACCCACAAGTTTAATCTTGAAGGAATATAAACAATAAAACGGGCAAATTTCCAACAAGTCTAACCAGGAAAAACGAAGACAGACTAAAGAAAGTGAAATTAGAATAAAAAAATGTAACACAGCAATAAATACCAAGGATAAGTAAATACCACATTCCAATCAATCCATCAGATTTCTAAATCTGATGAAATTTACAATCATATGGAAAAAGTACAATTACTAAAGGACCCGCTGCCCCCAAACTCTAAACCTGAAACGACCGAAAGGATTGAATAAGTTTTCAAAGAATTTACCACCTAACAAGGCCTGGGGCTGAAAATATGCCAAGGTAAGAGCCAATGTATCAAGGACCAAAAACTTGATAGGATATATAAACTCTTCAAGGTCCTGATCCATTGGTTGGGGGAAAAAAAATACTGTAGCAGAAAAGAAAAATTATAGGTCAATATAATACATAAGACAAAATTACAAGTGAAACAAAAATTCAATAAGAAGCTCAAAAAATCTTCAGAATATTAAAAGAATACCCTTCCTCAGGGAGGTCTGATTTAACTAAAGGATGCAAAATAATTTAAGAAGTCTAACAATTAAATGCATCACGTACTTTTCTTTTCAGCAATGGTGAGACCATTGTTAAAATTAACATCCATAACTAATAAGAACTGGAAAAAAGAAAGGATCCTTCCTTAATGTGACAAACTGCCAAAATGCTTTATGAGGATTCCTGCCCATACGTTATTTAGTAGAATTCTCTGCAAGTGGGGTGGGTACCCAATAAATGTCCGCTCAAGGAACTGAACGCTACGGACAGATGAACGGTCTGGCAGTAAACAGGATAGGGTTGCAGAGGAGAAATGCTCGCAAGAGTCTACACTGCTCAGGGGTGGGGGCGTGCTCAGACTTAAGACATTTACAGGGGCTTCCCTGGTGGCGCAGTGATGGAGAATCCGCCTGCTAATGCAGGGGACACGGGTTCGAGCCCTGGTCCGGGAGGATCCCACGTGCCGCGGAGCAACTAAGCCCGTGCGCCACAGCTACGGAGCCTGAGCTCTAGAGCCCGTGAACCCTAATGACTGAGCCCGCGTGCCACAGCTACTGAAGCCCGCGTGCCACAACTACTGAAGCCCGCGCACCCAGAGCCCGTGCTCCGCAATGAGAAGCCACCGCAATGAGAAGCCCGCGCACCGCAACGAAGAGTAGCCCCCGCTCGCCCCAACTAGAGAAAGCCTGCGCTCAGCAACGGAGACCCAACGCAGCCAAAAATAAATAAAATAAATAAATTTATTTTTGAAAAAAGACATTTACAGAGGAAAAAGGAGAGGACTGTTAGGAGCCCAGGATTCAGAGTAGCAGGATGAAGGATCAGCTCGGAGACAGTTCTTTCTCCCGTGGGCGCCTCCGTGAGGGGGTGACATGTGCCTCATCACGCTTTAGGGATGTACGTCTGAACGGAGAAGGGACTCAAAACCCCAGCCCTGCAGCAAGATGAGCAATTAAGAGTCTGTACGCGGTAGTTCAGGTCGAGGCCCAAGGTCTGAAGGAGTAGGATGATGAGGGGGTGGGGAGGGGACAGGGGGAATGGGGACCGGGGGAGGGCAGGAGTGGGGGAGAGAACTGAGTGGGTCCTGCTCTGTGGACGCTGCAGCCCCACCGTCAGCCCTCCGAGGTCAGGTCAGACACGCCCCTCCCCCAGTTCTCAGAGCCCATCCATCACCCACCTTCCTGATTTTACACCTGAAATCTCTCTCTCAGATCACTGTGGCCCATGTCTCTCTGCTACCATCTCTTACACCCTTCTCCACCTAGACGTTCTCGCCAGGGCTGCCTGGATAACTTCCCAAGTGCTTTTCCACATCTACTCCAGGTCCTTCAAATCTGTTCTTCGAACCAAGCCTGCACCATTTTTAACTGAAAATATAATATTTTCTTTGCTTCCTTCTCTTTGTCTCTCTCTCTCACTCACACACACACACAGTCACACTCAGCACATATTTGCCGAGCTCCTGACGTGCTCCAAGCACAGTTCTAGACAATGCAAACAGCAATTTCAATTCTCCTTCCCTTGCAGCGGTTCTGTCTCGTAGAGCAGGGAGCGAATGAATGAAGAGAAGCTATGTCAGCCCTGCGTAACTGTAACGCGGGATTAGCCAAGCAGGGTAGAGGCCGGGGCAGGAGGGCCTCCTCGCGGACTGGGGAGCCCGGGAGGCGAGGGCAACCGAGGGCTACACGACATGCACCTTCACCTTCTGAGATCCTGTGCTTCCTCAAGGGGGTTACCTGATTTTTGAAGATTTTTTAACCTGCAGCTTGATTTCAGTCACTCCAAGTCCATTTATACTCCAAGCACTGAGAAGGTAATAAAATTCTTCGTGGGATCAAGTGATCAGGTTTGCCTCGCTAATTTTAGAATGTTAAAAAATGTTGAACCACAAGAATAGGAACTCTACTGGAGACTACGTTCTCAAGTAAGACCCTTTTTTAGGTAAATAAAAGCCACTTGGCTCTTGGTGACTGTATTACACATACTTTCCTCAGATTTTTCTAGGGCTAAACCCTTGGAAATATATATAACTGGCTTAGAAAAACAAAATGTGGCTCTCTTTCTGCCTATCCCTTTGTTGTTGTTGGTTTTTCCACTTCTAGAAGCTTTTATAAACAATTCTCAAGGCAATTTAAATTAGGTATAAAAAGCCTCCAGCCTTTAGACTGACCTCAGCTTTCAGCTTAATTCTAGGAATCTTGTCACGTTCTAGATGAGAAAATTAACCCTTAGGGATTCCTCGCCCTCCACTAAAACCAATTTTTGCCTACAGGTGTGTAAAGGAAATACAAATTAGAACATTTAATGTGCAAATATCTTCGGAGCTTTAAAAAAATCACCTACTGTACAAAAAAGGGGGGTTTTCTCAGGGAATTGACATTCCGAAGCGTAGATAACCTCGCAATAATTCAGCACCCGACTTTTATAGGGTATGCCCAAAAAGATCCTTCGCAAAGGTTATTCAAGTTCAAAGAGAGGAACCATAGTCAACTATGGGGTTTGGGTAAGAAAAAAAAAGGGATGGTTGTGTTAAAACTCATTCATATTATGAAGACAGGGAAATTTGGAGGCTGCTGTCATCTCTATAGATGTGAAATAAACACCAAAAATGCCAACAGCTTGAATTAACCACTGAAAGAAAGGCTAAACGAAAAAGATGTTTTACAAGTGGAAATGGAAATGTGGACAACAGAAAAGGGTCCCTAGGTGATTTCTTACAGATACACAGCCTTTCAGAGAACAAATTCTACCTAAAAAACATGTGAGTTTCTCCACAGTGTGTGGAGAAGAGTGTTTGTTTTTTTTAAGAAGCAGGTAATTTTCTTGATTTAAATTAGATTTTTCTATTAATGTATTATCAGTAGAACAGATATGCCAAAAATAATTTGAAAAATACATTGTAAAAGGCTCCAGAGCCAAAAAGAAAGGGGTGCTTTGGGGGTGGCTTTTTTTTTTTCTTAGCCCATCAAATAAGCCTGCTTTGGGGGGTGATGGACATGTTCTAGAATTGAAGGTGGTGATGGCTGCACAATTCTGGGAATATCGTTAAAGCCACTGAATTATACGCTTTAAGTGAGTCAATTGTATGGAATGTGATTTGTATTTAAATAAAGCTGAAATAAATATTCCAGCTTAAGTGGTCAGAAGCAAAGGCCTGGCTGTGAAAGTTTTCAGAGAATCCAGAAGTTTACTGGGATAGAGGTTTCACAAGCCTTTGAGTACAACAGGCATTAAGAACAGTCAAGGGGGATGCAGGGGCTGAATGGGTCTTTGCATCTCACTTTCTCTGAACCTTGTCTACTTCTTCCCTGAATGTCTCTTCTCCACTGTCCACTATTGCTTTCCAGAAATTTCTAGTTGCCAATGTTGTCCTGATTCATCTTATGTCTCTTATTTGTTCATAATACTGAATTACGGATGTGCTACCTTTTTTTTTTTTTTTTTTTTTTTTTGCGGTACGCGGGCCTCTCCCTGCCGTGGCCTCTCCCGCTGCGGGG
>NC_041227.1:85945053-86005727 GCF_002837175.3 Physeter macrocephalus
GGGATCTTCCCGGACCCGGGCACGAACCCGTGTCCCCTGCATCGGCAGGCGGACTCTCAACCACTGCGCCACCAGGGAAGCCCTGTGCTACCTATTATATTCATTTTTAAAAGTTCTTGATTCCCCAGCTAAATGTGAAAATCTTACAAATTTGTTTTTTGTTGTCATTGTTTTGTTTTAATTTAAAAACTATGTGGGCTTCTTTCTTCTGGGCAACAGATTTTGAGTGTGTGTGTTTCAGGAAAACTCAATTCAGAATGATGCCACGTTGAACATCTCAGAGTTCGATTTTTTTTTTTTTTTTAATCCACAAGCAGGTTACGTCATTTGGGGAGTTCAATCAGGAAAACTGAGACAGGTCATTTTCATGATTTAAAAGATGTCAGAATTATTTCTGGGTTTCAGATACTTGTAAGGAACCATGACTGTTTGAGCTTGGGCCACATGAAACTCACTTCACATCATCCCCAACTCCTTAGACAGGATTCCTCCTTAAATAGGACTATTCTTTCAAAATCCACAGTTCAAACTTAGAAAAAAATTTCCACCAGAGGGAGAATGCTTGCAGGGTCAAAGGACTCAGTGTCAGAGACATCTATGGTAGTGAACTTGTGTCATAAATCTTTCCCATGTAAGTGAAGTCACTGAGCTTACTGGAAAATGTAGCTAAAAACCCCTATTTTATAAGATTATGGTAGATTTGTTGGAAGGGGAGTGAGAGGCTCCACTCCTTTCTTCCCTCCCTCCTGCCTCCAGAACAAACTGGCTCCAGGAGAAGCCAAAGGTCCATCATTTCATTAAGGCCTTTTTTTTTTTTTTTTTTTCAGACATGAGCTCATCGCTTTCAGTTCAATAGTAATACATGATTTGTAGGGAGCAACTTACATCAGTGCCTTGTAAATAACCACCATTTGACTTCCTTGAAATGTTGGCTCAGACGCTGGATGCACACACGGGTACCAACCCTGCAGCCTCCCAGTCCCTTGATGCCAGACCAGCGAGAGGAAGCCCGCGGAGCCTGCCAAAGGGACGGGTGGCAGAGCATGCCACAGACACACAGCCATTTCGGACAGTGTCACCATGCCCTGGTAGGAACGACAGAAGCCGAGTGGGCTGCGTTCCTGGGGTCAGGCAGTCCACAGAGATGTTTCCTAGTGAGTCTGCTCGTGAGTAAGCGGCAAGAATCTCCCCTCCCACCACCAGACCCCTTCACATACGGCGGCCCTCACAGGCTGCTCTCAAGTGTCCCCAGGTGGAAAGGGCAGAGTTCGCCAAGGGCCACCACGCAGGTGACGGCGCTCAGCACTCCACACCAAGCAGGGAACCCTGCTGCTTGCACACGAGGAAGAGTGCTTGTACTTATTTGCACGCAGGTCTAGGACTGGAGAGTTTGGAAGGGCAGAACCGGGCTTCTTGGCTTAATCTTTCGTCCAGTTCTTAGGGCTCCGTTGACAGAAACCGAAGCTGCTTGCATGAGTTGTCTCACAACAGGAGGTCCTGATAAGGGACATGGTGTCGCCACTGAAAACTCACCAGGAGAATTCAGGAGGGGCCAAAAGGAGGGAGGAGTCGCCAGCCCATAATATGTTCTGCCAACCCACCAGAAACCCTCGCGCTGGAAGCCATCTTGGCGGAAAGATGCACACACCACCGGGAAGGACCCGAGTCAGACCAAATGTGGGCACGAGCAAGACGACTGGCCAGAGACACCCCGGAAAGCGACGCCCATCACCATAAAACCTGGGACTGCGAGCCACGCGGCAGAGCACTTCTCCTGGGCTCCCCTACTCCGCTGCTCTCTGCCGGGCGCCCGTCCCCAACGAAGTCTCTTGCTTTGTCGGTACACGTGTCTCCTCGGACAACCCACTTCCAAGCGTTAGACAAGAGTCCACCCTCGGGCTCTGGAAGAGGTTCCCCTTCCAGTAACACAATGACCCCCAAACCTTCATCGAAAAGAATTCCTTTTTTAGGAAGAATGCAAAAGGATGGAGACTTAGAGTCAAAAGACCTGAGCGTGAGGACCATCCAGTCTATGAGTCGAGGCTCTGAGCAGGGCTTCCTCCACCTGGGTCAAGACGTGCAAGCTCTTGACAGTCTCCTCAACGTCGACCAGGACTGCCTAAGACACCTCGCCTACCCACCTCAAACGAGGGTGCCCACGTGCTCTGAACCTATACGGTGCTGCGCAAATGTTAGGTAGATCAACCACAAACCCACCTAGGGCCTGAAGCCATTTCCAACACGTGGGTAGAGAATCCCTGCCCCTGGAACCCTACCTTCCATCCTGTGGGAGGCTGAATTATTGAATTCCTAAAAAGCAATTTCCTGTGAGCCCTCCGATCCATAGCAAGCACGCGATACAATCAACATTTATGGTTATGCAATTATTAAGATCACGCCTTGAGTGTATTTGAAACAAGTTGTTGAGATGTCTGTGACCTAGTCAGAGAAAAAGCTGATTACAAAACAGTACGGTCCCATTCGGGGGGAACTCTGCGTGCGCACACACACAGGCAGAGACACGGGACAGGTAAAAGTGGTTTTCTCTTGGAACTACAAAAGCACGTCTCGTTTATTTTCCTCTTTTCGCCATCGAGTGATTTTTTCAATTTTTCCAAAAATTATGTATTTATACTATTGAGAAAAAAAATTAAGGGCAACACAAGGCATTCTGAAGAGTTACCGCTTCATCTTTGGCTCTTCTCTTCCCCAAGGGCCCCAGAGGCAGGGGACCTTTCCGCTCACCTGCAGGCCTGCCCTGCCAGACCAGGACCCTCTCCCAAGTTCAGGGCTCCATCCTCCTCAGCCTCCCTTGAGTGGTTCCTGTGTTCTCACCCAACAGCCCGGTGGGGCTCAAAGTTCAGGCTCCCTTATGGTCCTTGGTGGGATAAGAAACATCCAGCAATGGAGAGAGGGCTTCTCTCATGGGAGGGGTAGCATTGCGAAGAGGTGGGCAGCATTGCTCAGGGAAAGGGGAATCCGTTGTCAAGGACTCAAACCAGAAGGTCTGTCTTTTACGGTGGATGTGTGTGCGTGTGCATGTGTGAGCAGAGGATTAACTCGGTGTCACAGAGAACTGTTAACACTGGCTATGTTTCTGGGTTACTGGACCCCTAATAAAGCAGAGACAATATGTAAAGGCTCAGCTTCACTGTGTAAAGAAACCCAAATTACAGGCATGTATGGGATCTGGTCACCATTCATATGGAAAAACTTCCCTGGCAAAACGATTATCCATATTGTTAAATACATGGCTGTTGCCAGATTAACTGTTGTAAATTTTAATTAACTGCAACACAAAATTGTTGGTGGGGCTCAGGCATCGCAAGTTGGCCGGCCGTGAAACACTACTGTCTGCTCCCAACTTTGAGAAACTTTAGAGGACGCTGACCACGATGGCAAGATGGGGCCACACGCTTCAGCACAGTTCTTTGCTCCTTGTGTGATTATCACTATGGCATGAAGCTAGTCAATTTCCCCAAATTTTAAACAAAGCTGTTTTAAGTCTTCAAAAGCTAAAATGCATCTCTTATTGTTTTCGACCTGTCTCTCCATTACTTACTGTTCAACCATTTTGCACCAACATACCAACCAGATGGCTTATATTCATCTTATTTACACTATTTTTTTCAGCCAAACAGCATTAATCCAATCGTATAAACTGATCCATGTAAACTCCTTGCGGCCTCAGACCTACAGCAGCCTCTTCTCTTCCTTCTTGCCCCGGTTGGGTCACCTTGTGGTCCTCCATCCATCTGTCCGGACTCTGCAACCTCGGAACCGTTTCATCACTCCCCAGTGCCTTCTCTCCTTTCTCTCGGAGCCTCGGTGGGTGGTCCACAGAGTCCAGGCTTTGGCACCATCTCTATTTCAGAGCATTTCCCTTGTCTTGGTGTGAGTGTTGAAATGACTGTTGACGGAAATAAAATCGCCCACGAGGATAGATGTCCTGACCCAGCAGACGGAGGGTAACTGGAATTTAAAATGTCTCTTGGTCCATCTTCATGCATTTCTTGCCCCCAATACTGTAGAGCTTAATCAATTAATCAGTGCATATTTACTGAGAGGCTAAGTGGTGCCTAGTGTTTTGCTTGGGCTCTAGGGAATACTAAAAAGCACAGCCCCCCCCCCCAACAACTAGAGGACCGATACCCATCTATTTAGTTGGGAAAGGGGAAGTTGGGGGTGGAAATTAACCTTCAAGAAACAGAAAAAATGACACACACACACACACACACCCCCAGTCAGACTGACCAGGTAAGATACAGTGAAGTAAGATGGGGTGATTGGAGAGAAGCAGGTTAGAGAAAGATGGATCTGACTGGATCCTGAAAGATGGAGAAGCTGTGGACATGAACTTGAGAGGAGTTTGATCTTATAAAAGGTGCAAAAGACACCAGAGACTCTCTGATAGAGGAGTGTTACATGGCACGCCGCAAGTTCTGTCTTAAAAAGATTCCCCTGCTTGTTCTCCACACAAAACAGTGGAAGTAGGGGCGTTGGGGAAGCCAGTTTTAGACACAACCCTGTGAGACAACCTCTAACAGCCTCTCACAGCCCACCTTTTCGAACTCTGTCACTGGCATCCATGCCTGATAGAAAGGGTGCTTGGTTTTTAAAAAGGGCTGAGATGGAAGCAATTAGATTTGGGTTTTTACAAAACATCAGACCACAGAGCTTGAGCATTAAAGACAGAATGACCAATTAACTTATTCTTCTCATTTTACAGGTGAAAAGAGTGAGGTGCAAAGAACTTAAGAAATACACCCGAAGTGTCCTGAGGCCCGGGACCCAGTACTCTGCATCCCCCATATTCCCGAAGTCAGGACGTGAAAGGACCTCAGGTTCAGAGGGAGAATACATTTGCAAGGAAGACTCCTTACACGAATTCTCCTTACAGGAATTCTTACGTAAATTTTCTTAATTGAAGAAACATCTCAAGAGCTCCCCCAAGCAATGGGATTTCAGTGCCACCTCTGAAGAGGATTTTCCATGGAAACAATATTGCTTTTGGTTGAGATAACCTAACCAAAACTGTTCACACAACCCTAAACCCAACTGTTACTTCCTGACATGAAGAGGGGAGGTTAGGAGAAACACTTCCAAAAACACAGGCCGAGGGGCTTCCCTGGTGGCGCAGTGGTCAAGAATCCGCCTGCCGATGCAGGGGACACGGGTTCGAGCCCTGGTCCGGGAAGATTCCCACATGCCGCGGAGCAACTAAGCCCGTGCGCCGCAACTACCGAGCCTGCGCTCTAGAGCCCGCGAGCCGCAACTACTGAGCCCGTGCGCCACAACTACTGAGCCTGTGCTCTAGAGCCCTTGAACCACAACTACTGAGCCTGCGCGCCTAGAGCCCGTGCTCTGAAACAAGGGAAGCCACCGCCATGAGAAGCCCGCGCACCACAACGAAGAGTAGCCCCCGCTCCCTGCAACTAGAGAAAGCCCACGCGCCGTAATGAAGACCCAACGCAGCCAAAAATAAACAAAAAATAAATAAATTAAAAAAAAAAAAAAAAAAAAAACACAGGCCGAGGAAAATCTCAGCAGAAAAAGAAACAAAATATAGGAACACCTTGAAGGACTAGATAAAATACTGATCAACGTGATGACACCTCATTGACACCTCGCTGAGAAAAAGTGCTTGGAAGTGGCATTTTTCTCCCCTTAGCTGCGCGGCCTGCAGTCAGGGTGTATCCTCAAATTGTTAAGAATTCCAGACTCCCAAACAAGAAGTGCTTCCTGCTAACAAGGGCCCTGTCTTACCTGTCTGTCCACTTGTCCCCAAACCCCTAGCTCCCGTGGGCTCTATCCCCGACCCAAACCAGGTTGTACCCATGTCCCTAACAAATCGTACCCCTCCAGGGCTTGGTCCCGAGTGGCCCTCTCCACTCTACCTAAAACCCCTTGGTGTCCAGCTCAAGTCCAACCTTCTCAGGAAGCCAGCCCAGCTTGCCCAACACTGGCTAAAGCATCTCACCACCCTGCACTGTTCCTTGGGCTATTCGTGCCCATCTTTCCAGCTCAGCTTATCAGCTCTTTCAAGGCAGGGAGAGCAAAGCACACGTTTTCCAAATATCTCAGCGTTACGGAGCCTGGTGTCAGCCTTCTAATTCATTTCAGGACCAGACCCGTGCATAAATCCCTCAAGGCATCATCGAGTAGGTATTTTGTAAACACAAAGAAATGAAACTTGAACGGCCTTTAACTCGCTGCTCCTCCAAATCTTGCATACAGCTTATCCAAAACAAGCTACTCGGCTCGGCCCTTTGTTAAACCTGTTTCGAATCTGTGTAACTACATTTAGCTCCTTGTTTTTGGAGTCAGAGAAGTGGCCAAATTACAATGTCCTCCCTTCCCCCTGCAAGAAAAGCAGCGAACAAAGAGAAGCTGGAGATGGTATTTGTCAAGGGCTGAGAGGAAACCCTTCTCCTCAGTGTCTATTTCAGATGGCGGGGGGCAAGGAGAAAGAATTCGAGAACTTGACAGTAAGTCAAAGAAAGCGTGGCCGTGAGATGCCCGGCAGCTCGGGTCTCAGAGGGATGCTGAGACACCGCGACACCCCTGACTGCTCAAAGGTCAACTCGAAAACACTTGACAAAGGGATCAGACGTGGAGGAAAGTTTGCCCAGCTTGTTAGCCAGGGCCTGGAAAGAGAGAGAGAGAGAGAGAGAGAAGCTTGATAAAGAAGGGCGAGTCAAGAGGCAGAGAAGCCTTAAATCAATATTTAGACTACCCCGGAGAGACAGATGAGACCTGGAAGACAGGGGCCGATCTGTGGTCCAGAAAGAACGAACTACGCCACCCAGGGCCCAGCACGAGAGGAAGTGAGCTCATTAGTCTGAGGCTGACTGAAGGCTGGAACATTTGAGACCCACACTAATACCCTAAGCCACCCTAAATGGGATCAAGCAACAGCACTGTGGGGTTCATTTGTATCTCCTAGACTTCCTCCAACTCTAAGATGGTACTTCTGGCCTCCTACCCGGCAAACTTCACTATCTTGGGAGAAGATCCTTAGATGGCAAAACTTAAGATATTGCAACTGGGGGTTTCCCTGAAGCCCTTTTCTCCTAGAAGTATCTGTGCTCGTGTCAATAGCAGCAGCTGTCTCTCTACATGGCTGTTAATGCTCTAAGCATTGTTCTGGCATCTTCAGCGATGGCCTTAGTACCAGAGAGGACTCTGGGCTGCTGGGAGCAACATGTGCCAGAGCATCCTCGGATGAGCTGGCTGCTGTCCGGAGAAGGGCCAGGCCCAAGAGCCGGCCACACTGCAGGCTTTGGCAGCTCAGGCTGGCCACCCGGGGCCGCGTCCCGCAGGAATGAGCCTGGGTTGAAACCACCATCAATCTCTGTTTCAAAATCCTTGTTAAGTTTTCGGTTTGGTTTTGTTTTGTTTAAATGTTGTTTAAACATCTTTGGTTCTGCAAGAGAGGCGAGCTCCGAGTCCCTCAGTTTTAAGGAACTCCCTGAGGCCAAGTGTGTCTGAAGTATGAGAATCTTGATAAAGAGGACATTAAACAGAAACTAAGTGTTTAATGTAAAAACCTGGCAGCTGTGTGTTCATTTTACTTAGTAATCTACCTGTCCGAGGGACGGAGGTTTACCCTTTGTTTTGGTTGGAAAATTCCTCTCTTTTGATTGGAAAAACACTGTCACTGAGGTTCATTTTTTTCCTTCCTGTATAGAGACACAGCTCTGTAAGTATTAGGTGTCCTATTTGCATACCTTAAAGAAAACGCTCAGGATTCCTCAGGGATCACGGGAGGGTAATGAAGGACCAATTAACATCTGCTCTTATTTTTATCAGTGTAATGGGAAAGTGTACCCACAGTTAAGGGAGAGAGAGAAAAAGACAGAGGCAGCTCTGAGGATAAAATCCAACCAGTGTAAAATCTTTTGATGCCAACAGGACCTTGAAGGTCAAGGCTTACAAGTCAGTGCCGAAAATAGTGTCTGGTACACAGGAGGTGCTCAATGAATGCTTGTGGAGTGAAGGAGAGGTTGAAGCTTGAGAATAAAATAAGCGGTGGTATATTAAGCCAGGACTGATGCTAGGACATGGAGAATTGTTATCTTATCGTGAGATTAGCAACGTGTGAGGTTTTTAGAAAACACCGCGCGCGCGCGCACGCGCGCGCGCGTATCTTTACGTAGAGAAATGCTTCCCAAATGTTTCCACGTCAAGGCACACACAGATACCACCACCACACGGGGTCAGATGAGATGTAATTCATGCAAAGGCAACTCGCCCTCCGAGCTGCAGCCACACTGGACCCCACCTGTCACCCCAAGAGCTAAGGAGACTGACAGCCTGGCCGGGAGTCCGTCGCCTCTTTGGGGCACACCACGGTGGGCTTCCGTTTCTCTGCTTTTCATGCTTATAGTGGTTCTTCTTTAAGGATCTGAATCACGGTATTCCGGTGCCTGAAGCCAGCTGGAGAAGAGCTGCCCACCAACTGGGAGCAGCCACCTTGAACTGTCAGGTGAGGGAGAGAGAAACCTGCACTGCCTATGAGCCATGGAAGCAATCTGGGGTCTATGGGTTACAGCAGCTAGTATCACCCTAATACAACTCCATGGGTCTGCAAAGCCCCACTCTGAGTCACTTTAAGTAATTCATCGCTCCCTGGGCCTCTCATGTAACAGCGTTTCAGCCATTCCACAGTATGTCCTGGACCCAAGAGCCTACTGATCAGACCGACCCCAAAGGATGACCGCCACAGCTGCCCCTTAGTTACCTGAGCCAGAACAGAACTCCCAGCTCCTGCGTCCAGGGACAGACAGCTTTATCCCGGGCGCATTCAAATGAGTGGAATCTCTCATCTGCTTTATTGGCTGACACCATAAAATGTCCTGACCTCAAATGAATTTTATGTATTTCTACAAACATAACATTTCTTGCCATTGTTTAATTTGAGATGTCTTGGGGATTTATTAATAGTTTCATAAAGATATTTTCTGTTTTATCTGACTGAAGTATTTGCCTAGGAGAAAAAATATTCTTTTTTCCATGCATTTTTTTTTTTTTTATTCCCTATTTGCTCTCAGCGTTCGTGAGGCATTAACCCCACACTCGACTCAAGCCCCAGGTAGAACGCTCATTCCTAGGAAGGCAAAGCAATCAGGTCAGATCCCCGGAGAAAGGACATGAACACAAAAGGACTGTTGTTTTTCAGAGGATCATAGTGAAAATAACAATCACTTAGAGCCAAGCTGAAAAGAGGTATCAGAACTGTCTAAAACCCTGGCTACTCAAAGTGGGCCGGCATCGTGTGGGGAGCTAGTCAGAAATACAGACTCTCAGGCCTTACCCAGGCCTCCTGAATCAGGACCTGCATTTTAACAAAATCCGCACGTTGATGTGTGTGTACCTTCTAGTGTGAGAAGCACTGGTCCAAGTATCACAAAGATCTGGTGGTATAATTCTGCCGTTTAAAGCATTTCCCGTCTAGTGTCTTTAATCTGAATCAAAAAAAAAAAAAAATCAAGGCCCACTCTCTACATAGCTTGACTGACTTTACTGAAGCTTAGCTCTTTTGCAGAACCTCACCAACCTCCCTCTAAGTACCTTAGATCCTGCATCTGTGCCTTAAAATTACTTCCATTGAAAAATGCAAAATGACTACTTAAAGGCTGGAGGAATCACTGATTTCCCATCTTTCTGTTGTCTGCATGAACTCGAGGTAACTCTGGACCACTGCTGGGGGATGGGGGGAACAGAAACTAATCCTGTGGGGAGAAGAGTGGGAGGAAAGGAAACATTGCAAGCATAGTGGTGTATCTCTTTCTAGTGTTTTTGTCCATACATACTCTTAAAAGGCAACAGGTGAATATTGTGTTTACATTTTTTTTTGCTTTGTGTAATAAAACTAAAAATTCCCCATGTAAATAAATACAACATTTTTTAATGGCTGTGTGTTAGCCCATCCTTATGGACTTTCTCTGATTTCTGAATCCACATCCTGAGGCTGGAGCTAGTTGCTAACTTTTCACTGATCTAAAAATGCTCCATGGATCATCCCTGCCAATAAATTTTAGTCCACATTTCTGATTTCTTAAGATAAATCCTTGAAATTCTTTATGCTGAAACTTTAAGGCCTCAAGAAGTTTACCTTGTTTTGAGATATGAAATAGTAATCAATTTTTAAATACTTGCTCCAACACCATTATTAGATAATCTAGCAAGTTTATGACACAATCACACACTAAGCTCTTATTCTCTTCCAACTAACCTCAAGCCATTTCCATTCAGTTTTACTTATTGTAGATCGCTAACATGTTCATTTCTGATAGCAAAGGTTCATTCTTTTCTTTTCCTCACAATATTCTTGGCTGTTTTGGCAACCTCTATAAGACATTAGAATTTTTCTTGGAATTTCATGGAACATCCAATTAACTTGAGGTAGACTGTCGATACTACACTCTCCCATCCAGAAACGTGATGTCTCTCAGTGTAGTGAAATCGTTTGTCACTTACTAATGTCTGGTCATATTTTTGTGTATCCTGGACATTTCCTCCTTAAATTAATTCTAAAATGTTTTATATATATATTTTTTTGCCATTGAGAATGAGATTATTGCCTACAGTTTTCTGCTGACACAGACAAAAGTTATTGATTTTTTTTTTTACAGTTATTTTATAACTGACCATCTTACTGAACTCTTTTCATAAATATAACTGTTCTTCACTGATTTGCTTGGGTTTCCTGTAAATTACCTGCAAAGCAGTGGCAATTTTGACTCTTCCTTTCTAATATTTAAACATCTTCTCACCGTCTTTCTCCCTTTTCTTTTTCTTCTTTAATTTTTTTTTTTTTTTTTTTTTTTTTTTTTTTACCATACTTGCTTGATTTTGGTGTTTTTGTTTGTTTGTTTGTTTGTTTGCGGTACGCGGGCCTCTCACTGCTGTGGCCTCTTCCGTTGCGGAGCACAGGCAGGCTCCGGACGCATAGGCTCAGCGGCCATGGCTCACAGGCCCAGCCGCTCCGCGGCACGTGGGATCCTCCCGCACCGGGGCACGAACCAGCGTCGCCTGCATCGGCAGGCGGACTCTCAACCACTGCGCCACCAGGGAAAACCAATTTTGGTTTTTAAAATATGCTTTATCAATGGGATAGGGCATTGGTTATTGTTGTGCGTGTTTTTCAAACTTTGGTGTTAGGATTTGGGGATAGGGAAGGTGGCTATTTTTCTAAGCTTTAAAACCACTGCATTCACATGGAAATTTTTTTACTTGTAGAATACTTGAAAGAACTTATCCAAATGCCACTGTGGTTCAGATCTCCGACCGTCTGTAAAATTTCACTAATGCCTTTACTCCAGTTACCTCCAGCCTCAACGTGAATTGATATAGGGGTAGATTCTCATCTTCAAATCTGGACAACCTACATTTTTATACAGTTTGATTATAAGCATAATACATTTGTTTCCTCCATCTGTGGTTTATTCTCCATCATCATAATATTGCGTATGCTGTCTTTTCTCTTTTCCCCTTCTCTTACTGCTCTGTTCCTTCCCTTCCCATGCTACTTCTCAAGCTCTTTCGTTTTTCCCTAGCTGACCAGACACTGGTTACATTTACCAAGCACTCGTATGCTTCCCCTTTCAACTGGATCCTGGTCATCAGTTCTAATGTGCGGTTCGGGGTGCGGTAGGATCCCCACACCATCAAGCAATTCTCCAACACCAGCTGGGTGCCCTACAAGTCAACTAGACTCTGCCACTACCTACCCGGAAACAGCGTCCCATTCCACCCGTGAGGGGCTCAGTCCCACAGACGGTCCCCCGCTTCAGAAGCCAATCACGAGTCCAGGTTGTCACCTGGACTTCCGAATGACCAGCTGAAATCACAGGCTCCCATACCCCCCTCCTTGGGTTTGATTAATTTGCTGGAGTGGCTCAGAGAACTCAGAGAAACCCATCTACTCACTAGACTACCAGCTGATTTTCAAAGGATAAAACTCAGCAACAGCCAGATGGGAGAGATGCACAGGGCAAGGTATGGGGAAAGGGCATGGCCCGTCCATATTCCCTCTGAGAGTACCACTCTCTTCTAGAATCTCCAGGGAATCTTCACAGAATATTCACGAACCAGAAAGCTCTCAGAACCCCATCCTTCTGGGGTTTTAACGGGGCTTTGTTACACAGGCACAGTTGATTAGATCATCGGCCACTGGCCATGGATTCAACATCCAGCCCCTCCCCCCTCCCCAGAGGTCAGGGGGTGGGACTGACACTTCCAACCGCCAATCACTGGCCAATTTTCCTGGCCACCAGCCCCCATCCTCAGGTGCCATCCGAAAGTCACCACCTTACTAACAAAAACACCTTTATAGCTCCCATCAGTTAGGAAATTCCAAAGGTTTTAGGTGCTTTGTGCCAGCAACGGGACAAAGACCCCCAAAATACATATTTCTTATTATAAATCACAGTATCACACTGTTCATAAGTTTTCAATGGAATAAATGGTTTAGTATTCTCTCTTACATTTGTATACATGTATGCATATACATATTTATTTATATCATATATCAAATATGTATTCTTAATTTTTATAAAACAAGATAAATTTTATTATATTATAATATAATATAATATAAGTATTATATTATACTTACACCACCCTTGACTTTTTCCTAGGGGTGTCACTCTTAATAGCAAAGAGTTTCTCACTTTATAGAATTTTCTGGTCTCCGGAGAGCATGTGCACACCACGGCAACATCCTTTATGGCATTTCAGTAATTGCCTCTGCTCTGTTTGGCTCAGAGCAACTTTCCTCTATCCCGAAGTCAACAGTTCCCAAATTTCTTAGGAAAGAGGCTCTTCTCGGCGGGTAAGTTTAAGCAGAAAAACAAAGCCCACTTCAAGTATATTAGCAGAGGGAACGGACCGTAGAGAACGGACTGCAAGGTGATGGAGGTGAGTTAACTGGGAGATGAGCCACAGCAGCAGGCCGGGGCCAACCTTGGCTGGAGACACCAAGGACGTGGTGCTGACGTGGGGCACAGGGGCACCTGATGGCCGTGGAGGACCTGCCTGTCCAGTGGGCCAGAGCCTGGAGCTCAGGAGAAGGTGCAGCCCAAGAGGTCAGCCCCTCTGTGAGGGGGAACAAGCGGGCCAAGGACCAGGAAGGGATCCAGGGGCAGACAGACCTCGTCCTGGCACGGGGCCTTAGCAAGAACAGACTGCTTTGTGTTTCTGGCTTTCAAAACTTAAGCACGGGATTCACTAGATACTAAATCAGTTTTCGGTCCATTGGGCTTTTAAGTCAATCTTGCGGTTAAGTCACCTTTGCTCTTTCCCACTGGGTCTAGATGGCATTGTACCAAGTCAGAATAGATGCACCAGGAAGCTCAAGTTCGGGGACCATCACCCACATAGCTGCCTTCCACATCCTAGCAGGGGACTTAGCCATGTGTATACACAGTTTCTGTTTGGTTAAAAAAAAAAAAAAAAAAAAAAAGTAAACTCAATCAGCCATGACTACTGTCTTTTCACTCTGACTCCCCCGCTATTACACTTACCCTGGTGTTGCTGGGTCACCCTGGGGAGGCATCCTTTAAATTCGACTAAAAGAAGTTTAGCTAGGGATGCGTTTCATTCTTCTTTAGTGGGATATATTTATGGGGTCCGCAGTCACTTCCATAAAGAGCTGAAGTACTGCTTGCCATTCTGGCATAGGAACAGCTTTTAGGAATACTCCTACTATCTACCGTGCTGACTCAGCCAGCATTGTGAAATGAAAGTGGGAGGCCAGAGGTCACATCACAGTATATGTGTCCTACAATGCTTGGTACCGGAAATACATGAGTAGTGAAGAAAAATAAGATTTGAAATGCCTGCACAAAATAAGATATGAAATGCCTGCACAAAATTCTGCCAACCTTCTTACGTGCAAAATTGTGAGAGGATTCATTTATCTTGAATACCTGGCCCCAAATGAAGTCCTCTCCTTTCCGCAGTCTATTTGATAATGCACCATACATATTCTCAATTTATCTGAGGGAACAGTACAAAGTGTAGTTTATCCGAATTCTGTGTGTGTGCTAAGGCTTGTGGAAGAAGGCAGTGGTAACAGTCAAGTGAAAGATGCTCAAATAATTTTACGGGCTGACATCAAGAGCAATCCCGTGATTACAAAGTCAAGAGGGTACAGGATCAAGGGGTGAGGTTATTCTTTTTTACAGGATAAGGGGTGACATAAGCCTATCTTTACATGGTGGTTAACAGGAAGTAGACATGGAATGGTTGGGGGCGCAGGTGAGAACTGGGGGTCTCAGTGGTGTCCATTTCCTGTGTGAACTGGAGAAGGTCACACCCTCTCTGAGCTGATCCATAAAGTGGGAGCCAGGCTAGGGACTTCCCTGGTGGCGCAGTGGTTAAGAATCCGCCTGCCAATGCAGGGGACACGGGTTCGAGCCCTGGTCCGGGAAGATCCCACATGCTGCGGAGCAACTAAGCCCGTGCGCCACAGCTACTGAGCCTGTGCTCTAGAGCCCGCCAGTCACAACTACTGAGCCCGCGAGCCACAACTACTGAAGCCCAAGTGCCTAGAGCCCGTGCTCCGCAACGAGAGAAGCCACCGCAATGAGAAGCCCACGCACCGCAACAGAGTAGCCCACGCTCGCCGCAACTAGACAAAGCCTGCGCGCAGCCACGAAGACCCAACGCAGCCAAAAATAAATTAAAAAAAAAAAAAAGTGGGAGCCAGGGAGCTGTCATCTTCCTCCCAGCATTGCTGTGAGAATCAAACAGTATATTTTTTAATAAATTTATTTACTTATTTTTGGCTGCATTGGGTCTTTGTTGCTGTGTGTGGGCTTTCTCTCGTTGCAGCGAGCGGGGGCTACTCTTCGTTGCGGCGCGCGGGCTTCTCATTGCAGTGGCTTCTCTTGTCGTGGAACACGGGCTCTAGGTGCGTGGGCTTCAGTAGTTGTGGCGCGTGGGCTCAGCAGTTGTGGCTCAGAGGCTC
This sequence comes from Physeter macrocephalus, assembly GCF_002837175.3. Lineage (NCBI taxonomy): Eukaryota > Metazoa > Chordata > Mammalia > Artiodactyla > Physeteridae > Physeter > Physeter macrocephalus. The sequence goes on from NC_041227.1 coordinate 85,960,031, forward strand.
TAGAGCGCAGGCTCAGTAGCTGGGGCACACGGGCTTAGCTGCTCCACGCCAAGTGGGATCTTCCCGGACCAGGGCTCGAACCCGTATCTCCTGCATTGGCTGGCGGATGCTTAACCACTGCGCCACCAGGGAAGCCCAAATGGTATATTTTAAGAGCACACGCATTGTAAATGGTAAAGCACCTAATAATTGCTAACAAGCATGGGTTGGGCAAGACCTCCTTAGAGCAGTCTGAGAGCTCAGCTAAAAACTAATGGATCAAGAATTGGGAAATTGGGATTGACATACACACACCACTGTGTATCAAATAGATAACTAATGAGAACCTGCTGTGTAACACAGGGAACTGTACTCAATGCTCTGTGGTGACCTAAATGGGAAGGAAATCCAAAAAAGAGGGGATCTTTGTATACATATAGCTGATTCATTTTGCTGTACAGCAGAAACTAACACAACATTGTAAAACAACTATACTCCAATTTAAAAAAAAAACTAATGGCTCAAACCAGGTAATTCACGGAGTCAGAGTTTTGCACAGTCTCCCAGACCACAGCTCTCGTGGCCTGACTGAGTCGTTGAGTAGAAAATAAGGATGGTAGCGGCAAATCTGGGCAGTCCCCCCACCCCAAACTTCTCTGCTTGAAAGGGTGCCCTGACTTAGGGACTCAACGTATCAGATACGGGGACAAGAATTTACCTATAGTAGGAATGGAAGCATCATAGCGCCTTATCTTGCTTTCATTAAATTCTCAAGTTACTGCTCACGCCCAGAGAAACCGCTGGCTACAATCTGGCTTCCCCTGAAATTCCGCACGTGAAGCAAGCATATGCAAGAGGGGATCTTTGTATACATATAGCTGATTCATTTTGCTGTACAGCAGAAACTAACACAACATTGTAAAACAACTATACTCCAATTTAAAAAAAAAACTAATGGCTCAAACCAGGTAATTCACGGAGTCAGAGTTTTGCACAGTCTCCCAGACCACAGCTCTCGTGGCCTGACTGAGTCGTTGAGTAGAAAATAAGGATGGTAGCGGCAAATCTGGGCAGTCCCCCCACCCCAAACTTCTCTGCTTGAAAGGGTGCCCTGACTTAGGGACTCAACGTATCAGATACGGGGACAAGAATTTACCTATAGTAGGAATGGAAGCATCATAGCGCCTTATCTTGCTTTCATTAAATTCTCAAGTTACTGCTCACGCCCAGAGAAACCGCTGGCTACAATCTGGCTTCCCCTGAAATTCCGCACGTGAAGCAAGCATATGCTAACCACGTCAACCTGAGATGTTCTAGCCCTTGTTACAGTAATCACCTCCTAATACCTCCTATCACCACTCACCGTTGTATGCACCAGGAATACAGTATGTATTACACAACCCTGGGGGCGTCATTTATAACACAGTTTATATAAAAATGCTACCCCTTAGAACACAACTGCAAAAGCAGGGACTGCTGACCAAAATCTAAGCGTCTAAACTTCGCTGGCACATATGGGAACACATTTCCAAGCCTCCTTTGCAATTAGGTATGAGTTCTAACTAACGAGGGTGCAGGTGATGTGCTTTCAGGCTTTACTCATATAAAGCTCCGACGTGTCGTCCTTCATATTTTCTCCCTTTCTCGTTGGCTGGATGAGACAGCTTTCAGGAGACCTTGAAAAACACCTGTGCAACCAGAAGAACCACCGTGGTCCTGGATCACTGAATGACTGTGGAGCACAGTCTCCTCACAGACCCCTTTGCCCGACCCTCGTTTGTTACATGAGCAAAAAACGAACTTCGAGCGTGCTTTGAGCCGCCATGCATCGTTTTGGTTTATTTCCTACAAAATTATTATCCTCATGGAAGTAGCATCTTGAGCCATGAAGCCGAGACCTCAATAATGGAAAGGAATCATCTGTGCAAAGGCTGCTGGGGGCAAGAGGGGAGACAGGGAAGCGCGTCAGGCAGACGTAACTGCAAGTAGCAAAGTGAGGGTGAGCTTGGTGCGCTGTCTCTCACTGAACTCCACAGACGTCACTGTGATTTTATCTGTTGATCTCAAGAAGTTCTGTTACTGTGAATCAGCCCCTAAGAAATATCATTAAGTCTGATGAAACAAGGATACTGAGGCCAGATTCTAGAGCATGGTGTGTTACTCACTTAGGTAAATCCAACTTTGTGGGGCCATTTGCTAGACTGCCAACATCTCGCCCTGCCCTCTAGCTGATCTTCTGTTGTAATATTATGGCACGAAAACTGTTAGGATCAGGGACGCAGACATGCTCTGTGCCGCGCTGATGCCTAGACTCCTCTGGGTCTCTCGAGCGCTCCCTGGGTGGGAATCCGTGAGCCACATCTTTTTTGTTGTTCTCATCCAGATGGTGCTGGGTCTCCATTCTCTTGGGCCATTGCAAGCCCAAGATCGGTCTCGTATTTCACATGGTCCAGCGACCTCAGAGCCACAGTTCTTAAACCAAAAAGGAACCACGGCAGTGCAAGAGGAGCAATACAATTTTTTCCACGTGGCCGTGATCAGCCTTTCCTACCGCACCAGAAGGACCATGGCACACATATGGGGCCCAGAGACAAAGCCAAGATTTTTACATATAAACTCTTCGGAGATCTCATGGGGCTCTCACTTGAAGGAACTCAAGGAGAATTTTCCCAGTTTTCTATCTCCCTCGTCCTTGCCTCTCTGCAGAGATAAATCTAATGGAAAGCACACGCAGACCACAAGCTGAGCTCCCAGGAATGACAGCACAGAGCCAACTGCGCTTAGGGCCACAGGCGAGCTGTTTGGGCCAGTGCTCCCTGGTGAGACGGGGGCTCCCAGGGAGTGGGCAGATCGCCAGGCCCAAAGGGTGGCATCAGCCAGGGTTAGGAGCTTCCCATCACGGTCTTCTTTTCCTATAAGATATAAGCAGGGTCTTCCCTGGTGGCGCAGTGGTTGAGAGTCCGCCTGCCAATGCAGGGGACGCGGGTTGGTGTCTCGGTCCGGGAGGATCCCACGTGCCGCGGAGCGGCTGGGCCCGTGAGCCGTGGCCGCTGAGCCTGCGCGTCCGGAGCCTGTGCCCCGCAACGGGAGAGGCCACAACAGTGAGAGGCCCGCGTACCGCAAAAAAAAAAAAAAAAAAGATATAAGCAGGCGGGGACAGACCACCAGCCATATGGTCTCCTAGGGTCCTGCCGCTCCACAAGGCTAAATTCAAATATTTCTCCCATGAAGCTTTCTTGAATTCTACCTGTTGAAGTGAATCTCTTCCTCCCCTGTGACTTTCTACCACTTATTTAGGTTTACAGCATTTAACATTTTTACATATGTCATCAGTGGTTGCTTGTTTTCCTACACTGGATTGGGAGTTCCTTGAGGATAGGAATTGTACTCTGTGGCTCTCAGCCACGGTCAAGTTCATTTTTTTACAGCGGGTGTGCAAAAAAATGTTTTTTCAATGAAACTGAAATAATGTTCAAAACTTTGGTCCTAGGGAACTATTTAGTCCATTAAAAGTCAGCAATTCTCAACCAACTTAAATGCTAGTACAAAGTCACTTCCTAATTACTAGGCAAAACCTCCTATAATTTGGATATTTTTGTTCTAAGATTTTTGCTTTTGTATACAGTGCCACAAAGAATAACCATGTAGTTCTATGTTTGTGAGCCACCTCAATTATTCCCGCAAGTGAAATACCTGGATCAAAGGATATTCATAATACCGAGGCTTTACATTTATATTGCCAAATTGCCTCCAGGGAAGTTGCAGTAATATATAGCACCATTAAAAATGGTTAAGAATATATGCTTTCAGGCAATGACACTGAAGATTATTATTTTGGGTCAAGACTGTCAATTTCATTGCTAGAAAACAGTATCTTTTGGTTTAATTTGCACTTCTCAATTAACAATGAGGTTAATTTTTCTTTCTCGTACACTAGCTTTCTATACCACTTCTTTTGTGAATTGTTTCATCATGTCCTTTGCCCATCTCTCTACTGGCATATGATGGGGAGAGAGGCTGTCTGACTTGAGATTACTAGGAGAATCACAAGACTTTTCATTCATCTAGATATCTTGCTTTTGTTATATCCTAAAATGTCCAGTTGTGAAGAAGAGAGACCTATCAGTTACAATTCTTTTGGTGGCAAAAGTCAGAAATCCAATTCAAACTACTCAAAACAAAAAGAACAAAGAAAGGAATTCACTGGTCTTGGACTAGACATGCCCTGGTGCTCTTCTAGCTTCAGGTGTGGGTTGATCAAGACTCTCAAGCAATGCCTTAAGACTCAATCATTCTCTCCCCCTTGGCTTTGCAGATTCCACATGAGGAGTCATGACAGCATCCATTCGAAAGAGCTGTGACTCTGACAGTCCCATCACAGATCTCACTGCATCTCATTTTCTCTGCTTCGCCTGTACCCATCTCTGGACCAACCACTGTGGACAGGGGACTGTGATATTCTGTGTGGTTATGTTTACATGGGATGTCCACCCCTACAGCTGAGATGGAGTCAACTCCACTGCACAGTATGTTGGCTTGAGAGTTTCCCAAATGAAACTACAGTGGATGAGTCCTGGGCCATCAAAACCCAGCAAATAATCCATCATAGAGGCTGCTGCAAGTGAGCTACAGAGGCTCAAGTTTAGGGATTGGTAAAGAAGAAGTGAAAAATATTGAGAAAGAAATTCAATGCACCAGCAGGAAGAGCATTCTACATAGGCTTCCCATGGAAAGAAAGCATGGTAATCCACACATGCTGAACCAAGACCATCCGGCAAAATTGGGGGATGAGGGCAATAATTCCCATGAGAAGAAGGAACAGGCTCAGTGGGCTTCAACTCTGGGGAAGAGGCTCCGATCAGAAAAGGCATGTACAGTGCCTACGTTTTTGGGTTTTTTTTTTCCCCTACACCTACAAGTTCTACAGCTGGAACGATGACCAACATATTATCAGAAGTTACCAAGTAACAGGGCACAAAAGAAGACTAAGCCAGGGCATGAACTCACTGAGGAAAGTAATGGAGTCAGTTGAATGGATGACAGATTTCCAAAGAGGACAGAACTTGGAGGAGCTATGGTAGAACAATGTTTTGAAAATGTCAAGAGCCAAATTTAAGAAGATGGTTTTGTTTTGTTTAGTTTTCCTGCCCCAGGAAGGGAATAAATCGAATGGAATGGAATAGAATGAGTAACTGGAATTCACAAGAACAATGAAGAGCACCAGAAATTGTAAATAAAGTTAACGTAACGAACTCTATAAATGCATTCTTGCTCTTTTTTTCTCTCCGTTTCTTTAAAAGACATAAAATTTTATAAAGTAACAACTGTAATGATATATTGCTGGGTTTGTAACACAGACATGATCAATAATGACACCGGGGCTTCCCTGGTGGCGCAGTGGTTGCGCGTCCGCCTGCCGATGCGGGGACGCGGGTTCGTGCCCCGGTCCGGGAAGATCCCACATGCCGCGGAGCGGCTGGGCCCGTGAGCCGTGGCCGCTGAGCCTGCGCTCCGCAACGGGAGAGGCCACAACAGTGAGAGGCCCGCGTACCGCAAAGAAAAAAAAAATTAAATAAAAATAATAATAATAATGACACTGAAAAGGAGGGGAGAGGAAATGGAGAAACACAGTAACGAAGTTTCTGTATCTCACTGAAATTAAGTTAGTGTAAATCTGAAGCAGATTCTGATGACTTAATATGTATCTTGTGAACCCAAGAGTAACCATTAAGAAAATAACTCAAAATATAGTTAAAAATGCATTAAAGAAGTTAGAATGTTACATTAGAAAATAACAACTCTAGGAGAGCCAGAATGTCTATACTGATGTCAGACAAAATAGAGTTTAAAATTTTTAAACGTTACTAAAGAGGGATATTTTATAATGATAAAAGAGTGAATCCATTAGGAAAATACAACAATTATAAGCATATATGCATCACACAATAGAACCTAAAAATACATGAAGCAAAAACTGACAGAATTGTAGGGAGAAATATACAACTCAACAATAATAGTTGAGGATGTCAATATTCCATTTACAATAACGGACAGAACAACTAGACAAGAGATCAAGAAGGATATAAACAAACTGAACACTATAAATGAACTAGACCTGACAGACATCTACAGAACACCCCACACAGCAGCAGCAGTATATATAATATTCTCCAGGGCACATGGAACATCCCCCCGGATAGACCATAAAACAAACCTCAATACATTTGAAAAGACTGAAATCTTGTTAAGTATTATGTTTTCTGACCACAATGGAAATAAGTTAGGAATGGATTGAAATGGAACTCAATTCGATTCAGGGTTCCCATAAAGGAGGATTCTATGGGGAGTGGTGTGTGCCTCAAAGAAAAAGCAATTCAGTTAAGGTTAGGCGCTAGAAGCAGCTCTGGTCCAAGAGGTACAGCATACATAGCAGGGTCTCCAGCTGTGATCCACGGATGGGCTTCAGGAGTATGAACCTGCTCAAGTTGCATATGGTCAGTGTAGCTCCCCTTCCAGAGGGCCCACAGTTTTATGAGATTTTTCAAAGGGACCTATTATCCAAAAGAGGTTAAAAGTCCCTGATGTGCTTCCACAAGACATAACAGGAGCAGAGAAGTGCCCCTAGAGAGGGAGGGAGATGGGAGGTTAAGCTGGACGAGGACTCGGCGTCAGGGTGGGGAGCACAGGGAGGTTGTACTGCATGGAGGGTGTAAATCACAGGACTGGAGGCAGCAGGGAAGGGCGGACAAAGCACAGCACAGTTCTGTTGTGAAAAAACCCTATGACCACCGAACAAACATTCACACGAGACTCCGTTATGCGCTTTGGAAACATGTCCAGGGACCATCACTGACTGCCATCAGAGAGCCATCAGTCCCCAATCCAGAAAGAGGCTCCACCCGCCTCCCTAGCGCTTATCTAAAATGTCCTCTTTTTTATCTTGACATATAGAAGGTAAAAGAAAGGTTTAAACTATTTACAGATGTCACTAGTAATATCTGAAGCACACAAATGAGGACATGGAAATTATTTCCAGCCCTTTCATCTCTGAGCCAAATTTATTTTTTAAACATTCCAATACATAAAACTTGGAAGTCAGTTAACGTCTTGGAGCCGTGAAATCCGTAGGACTGTGCCGGCCCTCCATGTAAACATGTGTCCAACAGATCACAGAGCCCAATTTTCCAACCCTTCGATCCAAGGAAAGGCTTACAGCAGCTGGGGGCCTGTGGCTCTCTGAAAGGACACTGGGCTTTGGGTAGAGAAGCATCGCCAAGGCGTCTCCCAAAACCATGGCTGAAAGTTGTGGTTCTTTCTTATTAGGAAGGTTTATCCATCGGGATCTACCCAGGAAACAAAACCCCACTTGAACATTTAACACAGAGGGGCTTTCAGGCAGGAAATTGGTTTCCCAGGTGACAAATGAGCGGAGGGGATGGTAACTCCAAAATCAGCCAGAGCAAGAAATTCCTGCTGCTGCAAGCTGGAGGGTCATGGGTGGGGGGGGTGGGGGCGGCGAGTGATGGGGGCCCAGAAGCTGGGGTCACCTACAGAAGCTGGAAGCACGGGGGCTTGTCACATGGCAACTGGGGCCATGGAGGAGATGCAGGGGCTGCTGGAGAAACCTTCAGAAACAGTGAGAGGGGAGACATACCCAGTCTGTCCCTCCTGCCCCCGCCCTTCATCTCCCGGCGGTGGGGGAAGGGTGCTCGCTCACCGCGTGACCCCCGCCAGAAGTCAGCCAAGCCAGCAGCCCGGAAGCACTGAGGGTGAGACTGGCTCCTGCGATGACGAATGGGCCTGAGGTGAGACAGAGGGTCTTGGCAACACACACACCTTCCGGGCCCACGTGGACTGACTGAGTTTACATAATCTTCTCTTTTGTCAGGCCGTGTGCTACCATACCTCCTCATGTGGATGGAAGGTCCAGAACATCCACTCAGTCTAGCCATTCCCGTCTCGCAATCACATCCCCATCACCGTCCTGGTTGCTTGGCCTCAGCGAGCTCATGTGACACTCTGAAGCTATTGGGAAAATAGGTAACATCTTTCCCTCCCTGGCCCTTCATTTCCAGCCAAATGCGTTCCCTAAAGAACGAACCTGGGCTTCCCTCGCGGTGCAGCAGTTAAGAATCCACCTGCCAACGCGGGGGACATGGGCTTGAGCCCTGATCCGGGAAGATCCCACATGCCGCGGAGCAACTAAGCCCGTGCACCGCAACTACTGAGCCTGCGCTCTAGAGCCTGCGAGCCACAACTACTGAGCCCACGTGCCACAACTACTGAAGCCTGCATGCCTAGAGCCCGTGAGCCACTACTGAGCCCGCATGCCACAACTACTGAGCCTGCACTCTAGAGCCCACAAGCCACAACTACTGAGACTGCATGTCCCAACTACTGAAGCCCGCGGGCCACAACTACTGGAGCCCGCGGGCCACGGCTACCGAGCCCGCGGGCCACAACTACTGAAGCCCGCGCACCTAGAGCCCATGCTCCGCAACAAGAGAAGCCACCGCACTGAGAAGCCGGCGCACCGCAACGAAAAGCAGCAACCCGCTCGCCGCAACTAGAGAGAGCCCGCGCGCAGCAACGAAGACCCAAGGCAGCCAAAAATAAATTTAAAAACAAAAATAAATTCATAAAAAAATACTATACTAACATCAATTAAAAAAAACAACCTGCATCCTGCCATCATTTCATCTGCTGAGCTCCTCGAGGCCCGGATGAGCTCTGGTGCGGGGAGGCCGGCAGGTCAGCACATGGTCGGGGGCAGCAATGGGCTGGGGACACACAGCATGTGACTTGCATCCACCGTCCCTGGGAGGGCTTGCCAAGAACCTGGATAAAGCAGACTGCAAAGCACCCTTGAGGGTGCGGCTCTCCTGGGAGGGTCGATGGGGGTCCCAGAGCAGGTCCGGCCACCTGTGCCGGCCGAGTATCTCTGAGGCTGTGCCTTCGCCATATCCCACAGAAGAAACCTGTCCTCCATCAGCCCATCACGAGTTTGATCTGAGGTGTCGCGGCTCTTCCCCTTCTCTCAGTTCCTTCGTAAAGATCTGCTTGTAAAAGGTCTGCCTTATCTATTTGGACAATAAAATTATGCAAATGAAGGAACGGCATAAACTATCAGATACCACACAAAGATAAGCTGTCACTTTTATAGTCACTGATATTATCCTACCAGTTGACTGCAAGGGAAAAGGATTCTGGTTCTTTCCACGGCCCTGAGAGTAAGGGGGACCTGGGCAACTAGAGCGCTCAGCTTTCCCAGCAGAAAAGCAGTTGGATGAAGGAGAGAGTTTTAGAAAAGCTGAAACCTCAGGAGGGAAAACAACTAGAGAACCCATCCATATGAAATGTAAAACCTTTTGCTTAGGATTCGACACACGTGAGAAGGAACTGAGATTGAGGGGAAGGTTACTGTAGGGTCCAATCCATCACAGAGGGAGAACCCACTGAGCCTTGTCATGGACTGAACTCTGTCCCACTCACGCCCAGGGCCCCCAGATGTGACCTTATGGAGATGGGGGTCTCTACAGAGGTCATCGAGTTAAAATAAGGTCACGGGGGTGGGCCCTAATCCAACAGGACTGGTGTCCTTTATAAGGGGAAATCTGGTTTTTAGAAACAGACACGCACAGAGGGAAGATGATGTGAAGACACAGGGAGACCCAGGTAAGTGGACGGTGGTCCGGATCTGATGCCCATGAAGCTGGCCCCGCATGAGGAACAGGAAGGCAATGCCACCACCCCTAGATCAGATTCTCTTGAATTTTGCAAGTCTTTTGTGCTTTCATTTTACATTAATACTTTCATCAGTCTGCAGTTGGTCTGGTATGTGGTCTGAGGGGTAGACTCATTTGGTTTTTTCTGTAGTGGCTTGGTAAGTGTTCTGACATCTCTTCCTACAGATGTAAAATGCCACCATTACCGTATTCTCAACTCTGGTCTCACTCTTCTTCTAGTCGGTCCATTCTTGTACCGGTTTCATACTACTTTTATTGTATCCCCATAAACCATTTTAAAGTTTGGCAATGTATGTGCCCCATCGTTCTTTTTTTGCTGGATTTTCATGGTCAGGCTTGGCTTTTATTGCCCCTGTCAAACTTTAAAACCACTTTGTCAGGTTAAAAAAAAAAATAAATCCTTCCTGTTTTAACTAGAATTCTGTTAACTTTAGCAATTAATCTAGGAGGAATAAACATCTTTACAATTCTCTTAGGTTCATTTACTTTCAAAGAAGAGAGACTCATTAAAATTGCCTTAAGCAATAGCCTAGCAAGTGTAAGGATACGAACAGAAAAATTTCTCTGAAATCCAGAGAGCACTCACGTCAGACTTCATGGAAATTTAAATGTCAACTGGGCTTTGGAAGGGGCTTCCAGACCCACAGAGATTTAGCGACTGGTCACACACCATACATGCCCTGCCACTGAGGTGACTCAGTTCCTATCAAATTCTGCTTCTTCCACGCCCAGTGTTATGTACCAACTACCTCACCGTGTTCTCGCAATTCATTATGGTTCTCACTTACTCGGGGCTCCTCATTCCCCGTCGTTTCTGCTCAGTTTCTGCTTACTCTTGGCTCCTTATCGGCCCTTGCTGTTTGATGGCTCAGAATTTAATAACATAGTTTTATAGCCATGATACTTCTTTTTAAGGTGACCTATTTATGGCAAGCGGTAACACTAGCCTTCCATTTATGGCAATAAATTAAAGTTTCCTTGGAAATCAACATTTTTAAGTTAAAAACAAAAATATTTTTCAACAAAAATATTAAATAAACCAAAGCATGAGTATACACAGAGTTTTTTTTTTTAATTGTGGAAGGAGATAATGAATGACTGCAGTTTGGAAATCACCATCTGGTCTAGCAGAAATTTATGGAGTGAGAAAGAAGAAATTTTTAGATCTTTCCCTGACTTACCACCATCAAGCTATGCAACTCCACACCAATCATTTAAGCTCTTCTGTGACTTTTTTTTTCCTCACTGTGCATCCTACTTGGGCTGATTATTTGACCTATCCTGCCTTCCTAACGGAGAGGAGTTAATGAGATAGAAATGACTGACAGCACGTTGAAGAACCCAGGACAGGTGCAAGGCCTGGCGGGAGAGGGACGGGGGGTGGGGGTGGGGGTGTTGGCATGGCAATGGAATGGTTTCCTATTGCTCCATATCAAGGGCACTCAAATGGTGCCTCGTGCATCAGGCCCATCCCATTCCCACCCTCTATATGCAGAAAAATTTACCCCATCAGAATATTTTTATAAGAACAATGAAGAGCCATACAATGTCCTTCACAAATTAGTAAAGTGAAACACTGAGAATTTACAAAATGATCTCTGAGAAATGACTGGAGTAAAGTTAAGACGTAAAGCACCACTTGACACTGCACTGGACTAGACGCAGCCCGTGACCCTGGTTCTCAGGGAGGCTCTAACTCAGTAAAGAAGATAGAATACATATTTTAAACTATACTCTTAAGAAAAATTGATGTGACATGATGAAGGAACAGATTAAGTGCTGGAGGAAGAGAGAAGAGAAAGATGATGCTTCTGGGTGAGGAAAGTAGCATCTCGGCTACATCGTGAAGGCTGAGTAGCATTTATATGTAAGGAGAGGAAGGAAAAGCATTTCTGTGAAGCGGGGGCCCTGAGAACAACGGTACAGACGTAAGGAATCCCTGAGGACATACAAGAGTTCAGTGTCTCAGTAGCACAGTGTGCTGAAGCCAGGGAGGAATTGGACCCCCTTTGAAAAGACCTTGGACACAGGGCTGCAAAGATACTGATCATCCAATTAAAAGTTTTTCATTAGAATGATATCATAATCGAATTATTTGTTTCAGAAAGATTGACGGTAGTGGCGTATCTCATGAATGACAGAGCGAAGGTAGAAGAGTTAACGCAAGTGTCAATAAGACAGTTTAGGAAGTGGTGGTGATAACGATGATCTTTAGGACGATGGTGAGGGAAAGCAGCAGATGGGAGAGGAAAAAGGAGAAACTCAGTATCGTTAAGAGTCTTTTACTTTTCAAGGTTTATCTTCAAAACTTTTGCGGTTGGTCCTCTCCTAACTGGGCTTGTCAGGAAAGCAAAAAGCAACTCTGTCATAAGGCGGGTTAAAGTCTTGCCAAAAATCACACCACCACTTGGAGGTCGGATAGAAACTAGGTTTAGTGCTAGGATTAAAAACTGACTGTAACTTACCTCAATGCCTAATGTGTCATCTCCCTTTCCAAAAATCAAGCCAAAACATCGTCAAAGGAACCACAGTCTCATGCTCTGGATCCCAGAGAAAGTGTGCTTGCATCCCCAGCACTGCCATATACACAATCAGAACCATCAGGCCAAACTCCTCTGGAATGATTTGCAATGTCCAGACCCCCTGCCCCTTTACTAACGTGGGGATGAGATCTGCATGAGAGCAATTGGTTCTACATAAGCGCTCCAGTCACCACCCTGCCACCTCCTGTAAGGAACCTGGCTTTGGTTATTTGTGGAGAAAAATAATCTCGGCGTGAAGAGAGATCCCAATCACAACTTTCTAAATAACAGACACCAAAATATCCAATACTCTAAATAGAGAGACTCAAGCCCTTCTCCTTCGGCAAGAGGTGACGGGTGAACGTCACAGAGCAGCAGTGCCAAGAACGCGTGAGGCTTCCCAGATGCTCAGATTGACACACCATGCAAACTATTTATGAAATTTCTCTGGAAGAGTCAAGGAGAATAACAGCCTGCCCCCCGCCTCCACTGCCACCCAAGTTCACTGGAGGAGCTCTGCCCAGAATGACAGGGCTGGCTGGCTCTGGGGCTCTGGGGAGCTCTGGTGCAATGGGATTTGCTGTCTGTTATTGTCTGAGATTTCTCGCCCCAATACTCCACGTTTTTTCCCTTTATTCCAATATATTTTAAATAGGTGGCTATGTCATCGATGCCAAACTGGATGCCTGATAGCCTCTAACCTTCCTCATCACCACCTCCAATAGCCACAAGGAGCTGTTATTCTGCGCAAGACCTAAGGGAGTTAAATAGGGGGTTAAACGCGCCCCCCGCAGCCTACACACACACACACACACACACACACACACACACACACACACACACACACACACACAGACGATAAACATTTAGTAACTCATAGATGTTGTGATCTCATAAGAGAAGACTTCAAATAGTGTTTTAAAAGACACTGATTGATTACGTAAGTAAATAATCACTATCTCCCTTGCCCCCAGGCTGACTCATTGTAACTTTTTTCCTCTTATGGCTGCTCTTGAATAAGGGAATAGACAGGATCTGGTATGATTTGTCCTTGGAATTTATCCTCAGAGGAGAGGTTTGTCTGGACTTGGGGTTTCTCAGGATCATTCCAAGCCCCACACACCAGTCACCACTGGGAAACCAAGCTAACAGGTGAATTCGAAATCAGAGGGTATCTATTCTCAGGCAAAGGGACTTCTCCAGGGGTGTCACGGCCAATGCTGCCTTCTTTCCATCACCTACACTTAACTCCCAAGGGAACAGATGAGCCGTGAGCATTCTGTTTGGCTGGTTGATTCGTTTCTATAGAAACTTTCCCTTCAAAGGCTTGATGTCAGTACCAAAACAAACAAAAAAACCCACACAAACAAGTATTTCTTAACATGACAAGAGTGAAAATGACTATGAGTGAAAAGAAAAGGAATTTCTCATCTCATCTGAGGCTGTCTCGTCCAACACGTGCTCACCACCCCCCTTCTCCCAAGCAGCAGCATCAAACCTGGGGTTTTGTTGTTCTTTTCTTTTTTTTTTTTTTAAGTGTGAATTTCCTTTGAACTAAGAAGAGAGTTAGGGGTAGGCAGAGTTCAGATTTACTTGAGAAATTCTGCCTTTTTATATTCACTCTTATCTTGGAGAACCACAGTGTATATTATAAAGACACACACTCGTCTGAGAAGTAACCCGGTATATAAACTTGGTTGTTTAACCTTGTGGTTTCAGCCGGGAACCCTTCCCTTCCTTATTACCCCACACCCCAAAGCCTTGCTCTTAAATATATTAAGCATGTTAACCATATCGAGAGCACCTACGAAAATACTGTGGGAAGCAAATGCTCTTATAATTTTGAACTAAAAATCTAAAGTTAATCACTATTTAGGGAAATGCAATCTTAATCCTCTTTCTGCATAAAAACAGCAGGCTCCTTTCAGACACCAGGATGGGAAGGCGTGCATAGACTTAGCTCTGAACTGTCACCAGAAATGTTATCTTTAACTTCTAAACTTGTCAACTAATGATTATGATCCTATACAAAGAGAATCCATTTTTATGCACAGACACATGTAAAGAACGTGGAATCCAATATAGCCCCGCAAACAAACCAAACTCAAAATCAAACCCAAACTTGAAAAAAGGAACCCTCCTACACTGTTGGTGGGAATGTAAGTTGGAGCAGCCACTGTGGAGAACAGTATGGAGGTTCCTCAAAAAACTACAAAATAGAGTTGCCATATGATCCTGCAATCCCACTCCTGGGCATATATCCGGACAAAACTATAATTCAAAAAGATACATGCACCCCTATGTTCACAGCAGCAGTATTTACAATAGCCAAGACATGGAAGCAACCTAAATGTCCATTGACAGATGAATGGATAAAGACGACGTGGTATGTGTGTGTGTATATATATATATATATATATTTTCATATATATGATGGACTATTACTCAGCCATAAAAAAAGAAGAAATAATGCCATTTGCAGCAACATGGATGGACCCAGAGATTATCATACTAAGTGAAGTAAGTCAGAGAAAGACAAAGATGATATCACTGATGTGTGGAATCTAAAAAATGACATAAAAATGAACTTATTGACAAAACAGACTCACAGACTTCTAGAAAACAATCTTATGGTTACCAAAGGGGGAAGGGGGGAGTGATAAATTAGAGGAGTTTGGGATTAATAGATAACACACAATTATATATAAAATAAACAGCAAAGGCTTACTGTAGAGCACAGGGAACTATACTCAATATCTTGTAATAACCTATGATGGAAAAGAATATTAAGAAGAATATGAAGAAGAATACACAACTGAATCACTCTGCTGTACACCTGAAACTAACATAACATCTAAATCAACTATACTTCAGTTCAAAAAAAATCAAACCCAAACAGGACATGACAGAGTGCAAGGCCCAGTTTCAAACACCTTCTCTGTTCTCACAGTTCTACATAAATCTGTGTGATAGCGACTAAGTGAAGTAAGTCAGAGAAAGACAAAGATGATATCACTGATGTGTGGAATCTAAAAAATGACATAAAAATGAACTTATTGACAAAACAGACTCACAGACTTCTAGAAAACAATCTTATGGTTACCAAAGGGGAAAGGGGGGAGTGATAAATTAGAGGAGTTTGGGATTAATAGATAACACACAATTATATATAAAATAAACAGCAAAGGCTTACTGTAGAGCACAGGGAACTATACTCAATATCTTGTAATAACCTATGATGGAAAAGAATATTAAGAAGAATATGAAGAAGAATACACAACTGAATCACTCTGCTGTACACCTGAAACTAACATAACATCTAAATCAACTATACTTCAGTTCAAAAAAAATCAAACCCAAACAGGACATGACAGAGTGCAAGGCCCAGTTTCAAACACCTTCTCTGTTCTCACAGTTCTACATAAATCTGTGTGATAGCGCTTCTCCCTCAACCTGTTATTTCTCACTTCATGGAATATTGAGAAAGCCGTCACTTGTCTCCACTAATAGAAACCACAAGAGCCACATCTCTAATTTCACTACAGAGAAGTCTGGTAAATGTCACTTCTACTGTTGTGGAAGACTGAAACATATCCCTTTAAGAATTCAATGCTGAGAGAATCTTCCAGCAGAAGTCTTTTTTTTTTTTTTTTTTAATAATTTCTATCACCCCCCGAAAGATGACCAGTGCACTGAATAAGAAAGGAGAGTAAGTGAGCTCTTGTCTGTCACATGTAACTCCAGAGTCTTCTAACACAAGGACATGGGTTAATTGCACTAGTGGTTCTGGGAGCCTAAAATAGTCGGAACAAAAGGGTTTGATAACTCAAGGATGAAAACTTTTAGAAATATTTTATGCTTCTGGCTATGAAAAGTTAGCTTGTATCTTCCACTGCTAACAAAACTAGAATAGTTAGGTTTAAAAAAAAATAAGCAATCTGTTTAAAGGAATCTAAGCACTAACAAGGTAGCCAGGCAATGAGGCAAGATCAGAGAGAGTGGAGAGACACAAGGCATTTGCTACTTTCAAAGCATCACAGGGCTGAAAAGCTAAGGCGCTAACTGGCTGAGGAAAAGGGCTAAGATCCTATATAATTTTTCATTCACAATGTCCAGCAATCAGTCAAAAAGTATCAGGCATACAAGGACATAGGACCAAAAGCCAAGAGGGAAGAAAGATAATAGAAAGAAGAGGAAAAAAGACAATGGAAACAGATTCACATATGATATTGGAATTACCAGCTATTACTTCTAAAATAACATGAGTATGTTCAGTAAAATACATGAAAGATAGAGAATTTCAGTTGAAAACTGAAATCTGTGAGAGATGTGAAATGTAGAATTGAGAAAGTCAACACCTGAAGTTAATAACCCATTAAGTGGGCTTAACAAAAGGTTAAACACCACTGAAGAAAGGACACAGCTGTGCTTCCACAATGAAACACAAGGAAAAGTGCAGAGAAGAGTCTGAGAGACACTTGGGTCATGGTAGAAACTGCACATATGTAGTTGAAATCCCAGAAAGAAAGAAAACGGAGCTGAAATTTTATTGAGAAAGTTAGTGAAAGAAAAATTTTCGAACTAAAGAGAAATCTCAAGCCACAGATTCAAGAAACACTATCACAGCCAAGCAGAATTATAACAAAGAAAGTCATACCTTGGCCTATCATGGCAGAACTGCTATAAACCAACAACGCAGGGAAGAGATAATCTTTCCTTCTAAGGATTCAATAAGACTTACAAATGACTTTAACAGAAAAGATAGAAGTCAGAAGACAATGGACGACTGTGGTGCACGGTAAGTGAGCCAGTTATCAATCCCAAGGGAACAGAGCACCAAATGCCAATCCCAAGAGAAGACTCCAAACACTTCTGCCCACTGCTTCTTTGTATCAGAGACTCCAAGGAGAAACTAACACAGTCAAGCACTGGATGGAACAGCACTTCTCTTACACGGAGAACGGACAGAGCAAGATCAGCTTCAAGAGTGGGCATCGACCCCCTATGGCTAGCAGGTCTCTCCCAGCAGGTGACACAGGGCAATGTGCCTACATGCACACCTCTCATGCCACAGTGGAAGGAACCCTGTCCCCTCCCTGGGGAGGGCAGATAAACAGTGGGGTTGGCCAGGTGCCGTATGACAGACATACTTTAAGCAGAGCCAAAAGAGCACCCATTGAGCATGAAACAGGGAAAAATATTCCCATACAAGGTGGTAAGTCCAGCACATGCTGTGTCGGCTCTATCGCCTGGTAAGGAAATGTTTCAAACCCAAGGTCCATTCTTATGTAGCTGAATGGGGGCTGGAAAAATGCATTCACAAGACCGCCTTTCCCAACAAATATCATCCTATAAATGCTGAAAGACAGTAATTGTCAAGCCAGCTGACCACCTCGGGAAACTATTCCTTAACCAAAAAACAAAGGTGAGATGAGTATTAAAATAATCTGTCATCAACAGAACTGTTTTAAAAGGAATGCTAAAGGAAGTTCTTAAGGAAAAAAAGGGAGATAATCTCAGAGGAAACCCCAGAGTGCAGGAAGGAAGGAAGACGAACAAAAAGAGTGTGTACGTGTGTAAATCTAAAAGAATATTTGCAGTACAATAAAAATGCCTTATGGAGTTTAAAATATGTGTAAATTAAAATACATAAAAGTAACACAAAAAAGGGGAGAAAATTTGTGAAGAAAATAACAGTGCCAATTTCTCTATACACTTATATAAGTCAAGGAAGTACACTTTTGTCACTAAAACACTAAAGAGTAAGAAAATACATAACAATTGATAAAGAGAAAAAAATGAAAAAATTAAAAATGCTGATATACCACAGAAATCAAGAGAAGAAAAATAACAAATCCACAATCAAATAGGAAATTTAAATACATTTCTTTCAGTAACTGATAAAACAGGCAGACAGAATGTTAGGTAAAATATAGAAAATTTGAACAAATGACCTGATTAAAAAAATACTGCAGAATACATATTTTCAAGTTCACATGGAGCATTATAAAGTTAACCCACATACTATATACTAGCTTATAAAGTTTCAATAAATTCCAAAAATCTGAAGCCATGCAGAATACATTCTCTACATTCAGAGAAACTACACTAGAAATCAATTTACAAGATACAAAGTATCTACAAACACTTAGAAATTAGGCAACACTAATAACTAACTGGTCAAAGAAGGAATAAGAAGGGAAATTATAAACCGTCTAACAGATGAAAACATCTAACAGTGAAAACATCTCATATCAAAACTTTAGACTACTACTAAAGGAACACTTGCAGGGGAATTGTAGCTTTAAATACATGTATTGAGAGAGAAAAAGGCTAAAACCAGCGATGTAAGTCTCCATCTCAAGAGCATAGGGCTAAAAAGCATATTAAACCCAAGAAAATAGAAAGAAAAAACTTATGACTAGATGAGAAAAATCAATGAAATAGAAAGCAAATGTAATAAAAATCAAAGTCAAAAGTTGTTCCTTAAAGACTAAAACGACTGACACAAGTAATACAACAAATACAACTGATCAAGAAGAGAGAAGGTACAAATTCCCAATAATGGACCACAAAAGGGAGGTATTACTACAGATCCTACAGATAATCAAGAAACAGTAAAAGTATATAATTGAACAACTTTATGCAAATACAATTGAAATTGATCAAGAAGAGAGAAGGTACAAATTCCCAATAATGGACCTCAAAAGGGAGGTATTACTACAGATCCTACAGATAATCAAGAAACAGTAAAAGTATATAATTGAACAACTTTATGCAAATACAATTGAAATTTCAGGCAACAAGACACATTCGTAGAAAAACACAATTTATAAACTGGCATAATCTAAATAATCTTATATCTTTAAAGAAACTGAATTCATAACTTAAAACCTCTCCACAAAGAAAACACTGATCTCAGAGAGCTTCACTGTCAAGTTCCACTGAATGTGTAAGGAAGAAATAACAATTTTAAACACAACTTCTAGGGACTAGGAAAAAGAAAAGGCAACACTTCCCAACTGATTTTATGAGGCCAATATAATCTTATTACCAAAACTTGGCAAGGAAATTACAAATAAGGAAATTATAGGCCAAAAACTCTCAAGCGCAAAATTGCAAAAGTTCTCAACAAAGGGTAGCAAGTCAAATTCAGCAATATAAAAATAATACATCACAGTAAGGTTGGGCTCACTCCAGGAACACAGAGTTGGTTTAACATTTCAAAATCCAATCAACAGAATTTATAAAAATCATTTGATCATCTGAAGAGATACAATAAAAGCATGTAATAAGCCTCAATGCCCAGTCATGATAAAACATAGAAAACTGGGAATAGAGGTGATTTTCTTAAGTCTGCCAAAGGTATCTGCAGAAGAATCTACATCGAACACAACCCTTAATAACAAAATATTTAAAGCTTTTCCCCTGTATCAGCACCAAAACAGTGATGTTCACACTCACCATTTCTCTACTATGTCATTACAGTCCGCAAGTGAACTTAGCAAGGTCACTAGATACATATTCGGCATGCAAAATTACATTGTATTTCTATTCATTAGCAATAAGAAAAAATTAAATATTAAACATGGTAACACAACCCCACCAAAATATATCCAACACCTGGGGATAAACCAAATAAAAGGTGTAAAAAGCTACCCAGAAAACTGTAAAACATTATTGAGAGAAATTAGACAGTCTTTAATAAAATAGAAAGTCCATGCTCATGGATTTAAAGGCTCAATAGATTAAATACATATAGTCTCTCCAGACTGAGCTAAAGAGTCAATAGTCTATTCAATATCCTAGCAGGGGTTTTGCGTCTATGTGTGGAAATGAACAAGGTGGTTCTAATGCTAAAGGCCGTGACGATCTTGAAGAGGAACAGAGCTGGAGGACTTACTGCCAGGAGTCAATGGTGCGTTATAAAGCTACGATAATTACAACAGTATGGTCTTGGCACAAAGAATGCCAAGGACACCTGGCAACACCAGAAGCTAAGAGAAAGATGTGGAACAGACCCTGCCCTAGCGTGTTTGAGAGCACGGTCCTGCCGACATCTTGATTTCAGGCTTCTGACCTCCAGAACTGTGAAATGATCGATTTTTGTTGTTTTAGGTCAGCCATCTTGTGGCCCTTGTAAGAGCAGCCCTGGGAAACAAACGCACCTTCCCGCTGCTTGGGCCCCATTGACAGTTCCTCGGACCAGCCGTGGGGACAGGGAATGAACATTTAGAAAATGAACGTGGTAACCTTAGACGTCCAAACTTTCGCCTTGAGTCTTTTCACAGTGCACTGCATGTGTGTCTAATTCATTCCTGTCCTCCTGCTCTAACAGCCAGACCCCTGGGCGCCCCACCAGGAGTACCAGAGGGACCAGAGACCTGGACCAGAACCTCAGAGTAACTGACAGACCATGAGGATGTTGAGAGCAATCAGGTTCCTTCCTCATTCTCCTGGGGGTTCTTTGGCTACTGAACAAGAAGGTGAGTTCCGAAGCATGGACCGGGTCACAGGGTCATAAAGAGACAAAAGAGGGTGATGTACCACCAACGTGGCAGGACACGAAGAACTCCAAGGCTCTTCTCCCAACCCCCGACCTTCCATCCAGGGCCTGACATGCCACCTCTGGCCACTCCTCTGGGTTACAAAGTTACAGGCCCTGGCACAACATGGGGGAAAGCATGTTATCAGATGACCCCAGTGAAGGCCTGGTCAGTGTCTTATTTTTCAGGACGGTGGGACGCCTCCTGGCAGCCCGGGCTGGAGACCCCAAAAGGCTGGAGAAGGGAGAGAGCCTGGGAGCAGTGGGCAGTGTGGCAGCGATGAGGGGAGAAGAACGATTTCCCCAGAGGAATTCAGAGAATCAAAATCCTGGCAGGGATCTTGCAGCAGATTAAGTTGGAGAACTTCACTCTTAGGTGAAAGAAAGGAGCAGCGAGGCCTAGCTTCTCTGGAATTTGCCAACTGTGCCCAGGGTAGGGGTGAAAGGGCTTCAATTTAACTCAACACACTTTTCTTGAGCTCCTATTAAGCCCAAGATGCGATGCTGAGGTTTAGCTACTAGAGGACGATATTAAAGGATGAGCAGCTAGAGCCCCTGCCCTGGAGATGACCTTTTCCATCCAGTAGGGGAGCCTAAGTCATGTTTCTAACTCAGAATGGGAAGCAGAGGGCAAGAAGCACCACCACAGAGGGACAAACAAGAGATGCTTACACTGAGGGCTCACCACGTACCGGGCCTGAGCCTAAGCAGTGTATGGCTCTTACTTCCTTGTATGTTCACCACAATCCTCTCATGCTATTATGATCCTCATTTTACAACTGACACCAGAGAAGTTAAGTTACCTGCCCAAACAGCACAGACAGCAGGTGGCCCAGCAGAGACTTGAACACCTGTAAGTCTGTCTCCTAAGCCCACGTGCTAAGCCCTGAGCTAACTCTTGCAGAATATTGCTTCTGGCTGGCAGGGGTGGGGGAAGATGGGACAGTTCCAATGGCAGAGAATGTCCTTTGAGAGGTGTTGTGAGGCCATGGTAGGTAACCTAGGTCCCCCCCAAACCATGCATAAGGGAGGCCACCCTCTCTAAGGCTGGAATCCTAAGTAATCACGTGACAGTCGAACACAGAGTTTGCCTTAAAGGAAACCAATAGATAAATGGTCAACTGCCAAAGTCCCTTCTGCAGCTGCAAAAGTCCCTTCTATCCGCAAGACCATACATCTATGAAGCCTGGAATGCAAAAGCCACTGGGCCATAGAGGAGGCCATGGTCCCTCTTCCAAGAGGCAGAAAGTTGAGATGTTGATAGGAACCCTGGATTCTGGGCTGGTGAAAGCTACCGTAGGGGTGAATTTGAAAAGCAAGTCATCCAAGCTGCCAAACTCACTTTGACTTCAAGCAACACGGTCAATAGCAGAAAATAGCCACTTTCTCTTCCCTCTGGCCATTTCTTCAATGTTCACCTTTCCTGCTAAGTGTTATATTGATACACTTTCTATCTTAGAGGATTCTGTTGGGCGTGTGACATCCACGAAAGCAACATCAGCTGATTTTAAAAGCGAGGGTCTGATTTTGTGACCAAATACATCCGTGAGGGTAATCTGAAGGTACAGGGCTACACAGGAAGAAACAGAAAACCAGGGGATGAGACTCCCCTCCGGCGCCATTTAGTCCAAGACCCGCACCCATTTGAGGAAGGGAACTGTAAGTCCCTCATAATCCTACTGGGTCGAGGGCCCAGTACCACCACGGGGGTGACATTCGCTCCAGTTCTTTATTTAGTAAAACGAAAACTCCGCGAACGTTCTGGCACTAGGAGGCCTGAGTTGGCTCCTTCGAATGAGACCTCTGCTATTTAGGGACTCCACAAAACAGAAAAATGTGTATTACCAAATAACTATTTAGAGAAAATATTGAAGACCAAAAAAAAAAAAAAGATCCAGAGAGAACTGTTTGTTTTAACAGGGTCTGTTGACAATGCATTATTACTGGACAGCAGAGTGTGTGCTAAGGGAAGAAAAATGCATGTGCATTTTTTCAAGGTCAAAATAGCCATGTTCAGACAGCCCACAGCAATCCCTCTTAGTTATTTTTCTCCTCTCTCTCCTTCTGGCATCTGATAGATTCTCAAAGTTCATCTAACTTGACCTTTGGCTAAACTGCCCTCATTGCTATGAAAATATATTCTCCCTCCAACCGAGCTTCTTTCTCAGAAGGAGTCGGTTTCTCTAAGCCAGTGGTTCTCAAACTTTAATCCACACCGAAGCTCCTGGAGGGTTTGCCGAAGCACAGATGGGGTCCCACCTCTAGATGTGCTGTTTTAGGAGGTCTGAGAGGAGGGGCCCCAGGATTTTCTTTCCGACAAGTTCCCAGGTGATGCCTGGGCTCCAGGTCCACACTTTGACACCCGCTGTTCTCCGCGCCGTGCAGTACACGGGGTGTAGCCACGGATGTGTCGAGGTGATTCATAAAGGAGGGAGTGAGAGGGCGATGTGGGCGTCCGGGGGCCTGGGCGGGCGCTGCCTGATCTCAACCAAGCAGGGAGTAGTGCCTCCCGACCCCTGGGATCGGTGTGAAGACCCAGGTGAGCCCGGGCAGTTCAATAATCCGGGCTCTAAGCTTTGGCTTCATTTCTGGAGAGAAAGCTCCTTCTTTTTCTCCCAGACATCAAGCTCAAAGAATGTGGCGACAGGATTGGAGACCATGCCCTTGTGCCCATGACAGGATGACGCATGGGAAAACGAACCAATACAGCAAGGAAAACGGAACCAAGGGAGAGTCAAGAGACTCTGAGTCTACTGACGACACGGGCACCTCTGCACCCAGCTGAGCCCCGGCCTGGTCCGCTACGCGCGTCAACGTGTTAGCTCTCTGCTAAAGTAGCCCGGGTTGGGTTAGCTGTCACTTGCAAGAACCCTGGCTCAGTCTCCCATTTTCTGGACGCTTCTAGCACAGGATCCTTCGGCTCCCTTTGTTCTCCTATCACTTGTTGCCAAGGGAGGCCCCGGAGCGGTGGCCCAGAACCCACCTTTAATGACTCACGCTCCCCTGTCCAACATCTATTCACTTTCCTTTCCGGGCAATTAACCCCACTCAGAAACTTCCACCACACACTCTCATGCTGCCCAACCTTGAATCTCACTTTTCTGGCTATAGGAATAGACACGTTTGTTCACTTCTCTGCTTCGCTCCCCAGGTTCCATAAGCCCTGAAGCATAACAACATGCAAATACAGCAACAGGAACACTGCACATAGCCTTATTCCGATAAAGCCGAAGCGTTCTGACTTCTATACTTCCAATTCTTGATTCCATCTCTTCGATCAAAAGAGCCAGTAAGGTTCACTTTCGAGTATTTCTGAGGTTTCTATAATTGCCAAGGTTTTGTGATTAATCCAGAGACTCCTTTAGCCAAACTCCATTACTAAGAGCATCTTGGCACGTTTTAGAGCTGGGATGGTTAACCCAGCAAGCACGCCACATCAGTAGTCATCCGTGAATGTGTAAGATACCAAGCAAGGTCAGCTGCATCCCGCAGAGACTTAATACACGTGGAATTAGACTCATTTCCATTTAATCATTACATAGGCATGTCCTCAGTGCCCACAAACCACGCAGAATTCTACATCCACAGTAGCATAAAAAATATCTTCCTTATCTTAAGGAAAAATGCAATTTAATAAGAAAGACCAAAATACTAACAATTGGAAAGTGAACAAAGGCACTGCTATTATTTCTTTAACAAAGTGCCAGAGCGTATATGACCAAATCAAGGCATTCTTCAAATATCCTAAAGAGGCTGCCACTGTTTCCTGTGCAATTCTTTTTTGCAACTGTCCTCACAGACAGCCTACCACCATTCACGTGTGTGGCAGACACAGTTGATAGCCTACCCCATAAGCATTTTGTCCCTGTCATCAGAACCCCTATTTTGTTTTGGAAACCGATGTGCTCCTATCCAGGCTAAGCCAATCATGACACGCCTGTCCCCTGCTTTCCCAGGGCTCTTGCTGATGGGATGGCAGTGAAAGCAAGCTCTGACCGATGACATCGGAGCAATGATTGGCTTTCCCCATCAGTGAGGAAGACCTGGGCATAGCGCTTTGCTCTTTCCCTTTCTCCCAGCCTTGCACATAGAAGTGTGGTCTACAGACACACCAGCCACCTTGTGGCCCTGGGGCAGCGGTCGGGAGACCAAAAGGATCGCAGCAATGCCAGCCCTGGCGTCACGGAGCAACTGAAACCCAGGCCAGCAGCCTTGGACTTTTCAATACATCAGAAACGAAAATTCATTGGTTTCAGCCACCATACTGGCTTTTTACATTACTTAAAGCTAAATATCATATTGTAAGTGATACAACATCATAGTCTCATTTTTTTAAATTAATCCAGCAGATCCAGCAAACGTATTCCCCACACTTTAATCCAAATTTCTTTAGACTGTTGCCAAAACTTATATCCTCCCCTCAAGGCATGCTGTGAACAGTAAAAGGCATGTACTGTCAGCCCTGAAGACAATTTTACAAGACCAGTGTGAGAGATGTTTTAAACAATGGTAATTCTGTGGCAATGAGTGACAGCATCACATGAAACAACCCTCACTTGGTTCTAACATTTGGTCAAAAGAGTCATTTATTTTGAGTCCACCTCATAGCTAAGTAAAACCAAAAGTTGATTAAAGCCATAGTAGGATGATCTATGAGCATAATCATTAATCAGCTTAGTTTTAGTTCGGTTGTCAAGAAAAATATTTAATTAGCTTAAAACCATACGTGAGGGTTGCTGGGCTTAATTTGGACTCTGACGTATTTTCATTCTGTCTCACAGCAAATGCTGAAAATCGTTTTTGGATGAATTTCCAACGTATAACCTGTGTTTCAAATTTTCAGCAGGAAATTTCACTAGATGAATCTAGTTTCACTAAATGAATCTCGTTTCAAGTTTTGAAATTTCACTAGATGAATCTAGGTTAATGTTTTCTTTAATCTGCCCTACAGTTTTGTCCAAACCTGGTGGTTCTTTATTTTTATTAGTGCAGAAATTGAATTGTTTAGTTATAGACGGTTTGGAAAATTTTTTTAAAGAAGCTATATCACTACACATTCCCATCAGAGCTACCACCAAGGAAGCTTTTTTTTACATAATAAAACATAATAGAAAATTTACAGTTCTAACAACAAAGAACACCCTAAATAAATTCCAGAAGAGGTAGAGTCATATGTAAACCTTAGAACAACCAGAAAACACATCAGAGTATTCATCTGATCTCAAGTGGGGGAAGACTGGGCACAAAATTAAAAGAAGACACTTAGAAAGATATTAATAAATGTGACAGCATTATAAAAATATTTAAACTTCTGTATATCACAAGTTACCAAAAGTAACAAACTAGGAAAATAATTTTTAAAATATAATAGATGGAAAAATGATATTTACTATAATCAATAGAAAGAACTGGGCAAGGTCATGACTATGAATTTTAGCTGAGAAAAAAATACAAGTTACCAACAAGCATTCATTTAACAAATGCCAAATACTAGGATAGAGCAGTGAACACAGAGCTCTACCACTTACAGCTGATAAACAACAAGGTGTAAGAAGTATAAATAAATTATACAGGTAACTTTTGGAAGAAGAAAAATAACAGAATCAGCTACAATGAAGTGTTGCAGGAAACAAAAGGAAAACAGGATAAAGGGAAAATATATTATCACTGTTATAAACAGGAGTCAAAAACTGCTGCCTAAAAAAATAATGAATTAAATATATAAAGTTACAGTTCTAAAAACAAGCAGTAGAAAAACAACAAAGAAAGGAATTTGAATTTTCAAAGGAACATACACACTCATATACAAACACCTGCAAAAAATTTTAGAAGGCAAGAACATATTTTAAAAGAGAAGCAATCTCTCCCGAGGAGTCTCTCTCTCTCTATGTTACGGAAACTCACCAGTATTCCTCTCCCATTTTATACCTCTGGCTCTCAGTCAACTAGAATACAACAAGTATAATATAACGGGCTCCTGCCCTTCCACTTTATAACCATAATGTCCACTGTTAGGCACAGATCAGCAATCAATCTGAGATCTTAGTACACACCTGAATCAATCTTTCAGTTAATGCAAGAAATTGTTTTCGCTGTGTAGCCCTTACCTTAGGTCTATGGAGAACCCTGTGTAAGGTCTCCTTTATATCCCCAAATATTGCTCTTTTGCAAAAAGTTTAATTGTGAGAACTGTGGTTCTCTTTCTATAAAACTGACAGGGAAAGTTAAAAGTTAAATGAATCAGGTAAATAAAAATCTTCTTTAAAATCTGCTTCAATCACATTGGCTATGTATGAATGTATATGAATGGGGGTATGTATGTTTGCTTCTTCATAACTTAAGTACAACACAGCCTTAAATGATATCTATTCTGTAGTTAAAATACAACAGAGATTTGGGAGAGTGATCCAGATTTGTAATAGTTTCTGAAGAAATATTTTGATTCCAATTATCCAATTAAACAGGAGAAAGAGGAAATAAAAATAGATATAATAATTAAAAATACTTATCATGTAAATAAATGTAAACAAAGAGTCCATATCAAGATAAAGACTCTCAGATTAGAGCAAAGAGCAAAACTCAATTATATTCTCCACTGTATACAAGGGTCAGACTTGCAACAAAGTGATTAAGAATGGTTGAAAATAAAAGATGGGCGGGCTTCCCTGGTGGCGCAGTGGTTGAGAGTCTGCCTGCCGATGCAAGGGACACGGGTTCGTGCCCTGGTCCGGGAAGATCCCACATGCCACGGAGCGGCTGGGCCCGTGAGCCATGGCCGCTGAGCCTGCGCGTCCGGAGCCTGTGCTCCGCGACAGGAGAGGCCACAACAGTGAGAGGCCCGCATACCGCAAAAGAATTTAAAAAATAAAATAAAAGATGGGCAAACGCTATCAAGCAACATACACAAAATAATTTTTAAATCAAGCAAGTTTGCATTCAGGGCAAAAAGTATTAAACAAGACAAGTAAGGCCACATTAAAAAAAAAAAAAAACTCCCCAATAAGCTCTTCCAGTAATTAATAACTACGCATCAAATAAGAGAGCATCAAAATCATAAAGCAGAATTACCGGGAATAAAAGGAAAAATACCTTAGTAAAAGGAAATTTTAATTTACATCCCTAAGTTCAGGACATATTAAGTGGACCAAAAATTACTGAGGACATGGGTAATATAACAATAGCAATAAAAAGCTATGGTAGACCTAATTTACATATATCCAATTCCATAATCTGCCAACAAACTAGAAAATTTGGAAGTTCTCACAAACACTGACCATAGAACAGCCCACACCGAAATTAAATCTGAGTAATCTCAACCCCCTTGTATAAAATGGCTGTGGTATTTGCGTAGAACCAGCACACATCCACCTCTATACTTTAAGTCATCTCTAGATCACTTACAAAACCTAATATAATGTAAATACAATGCAAATAGTTGCTGGTATGAGGCAAATTCAAGTTTTGCTTTTGGGAACTTTCTGGAATTTTTCTTCCCTACATATTCTTGGATCCCCATGTGGTTGAATCTACAGATGCCCATTGTCTACCAACCCACATGTGTTTTGTTTGGGGGTTTCCCCCAAAGCAGACCCTCCCCCCCACCGAGAGAAGAATGTAGTTTATTTGGCAGACAAATATGACAAATGTGAGAAAGTGCGACGGGGCAGAAAGAAAAACCAAAATAATAGTGTGTTTTTAGAGTAAAGGAGGGAGTTACTGGACCTCAGTTTTGCTGGGGACCCTCTGAATGCAGCTCAGAATTTTCCCACGGAAGGAAAAGGAAGCTGGGGCATTTATCAACCGATTCCCATCCCTTTTCAGTGGAAGGCTGTTCCAGAGAATCTTCTCTCCTGCACTCCTCGCTGCCCTGCACACGTACGGCACTGGAGAAACACCTTCGGTAGAGAAGAGGAAAGTCACAGCAGGCACTGGAAACGGAAAGCTGACAACACAGACAACCGTCCTGTAGGCAGACTCAGAGGAATGCTGGGGGAACGTGTGCTGGGCAAACCCCAAGGTGGCCCCCCAATGAGTCATGCCCTTATGTAGCTCCCTTCCCTTCGAGTGGGTGGAGCCAGAGACCACTTCTAACCAACAGGACATGGCAAAGGGATGAGACACCAACCCCATGTTTAGATTTGATGAGGTTACATCATATGAAAAAAAAGTGAAAGAATTTTGCAGATATGATTAAAGTCCCATTGGGATTTGATTAAAAAGGAAATTATCTTAGATGAGTCCAGCTTAATAAGGTGGAAAACTCTTGAAAGAGTGACTGGACCATCCTAAAGTCAGAGCTTCCCAGGCTGACCCTGAGGAAGCTCGTGTTGTCATGTGTCTGCAGAGGTGAGATCTCAGCCTCTGACATCTGATTACAGCTGTGAGACCCTCGCCGGGGGACCAAGGTGTGTCGTGTCTGGGCTCCTGAGCCACAGAAAATGAGATGATAATTGTCTGTTGTTTTAAGTCACTAAGTTTGTGGTCATTTATTACAAAGCATAGAAAAGAATCTTTTTCACTTGAGAGTAAGTTATAATACCTGGAACTCTGGGTCTACGAGTCATCAAAACTACAAGTGCAGATCATAAACGTTAACAGCAATGAAAACACTCCCCAAATCTCACGACTGATAGACGGGTAGGTCAATGGTAAAGATTGGGGAGTCCATAAATAAAACCCCAAACATATGGGAGTTTAATAAACGATAAAGGTGACACAGCAAACCACTGAAAAAGAAAATGAGCTGTTCATTAAATGATATTCAAAGCCAACTGGAGAAAGAAAAAAGGCATTCCTGCTTCACTCCTAACACCAAAATAAATTCTAGATGATCTCTGATTTAAACGTTAAAAAACTAGAAAACTAGAAACTGAAGAACACATGAGAAAAAATTTTTTAAATAATCTCAGAGTGAGAAAGATCTTTCCCATTGTGACTGACTACCCCCTCCCCAAAGCACAAAAAGATGGATTAATCTGACTACATCAAAAGGAAACATTCTGAAAAAAAATCATGTTCTGAATGGAAAATACTATCAACAAACTCAAAAGATATATGACATAGGTGGGGGGGAAAGCTTGTTCACACATATCACAAAGAGATCGTTCCCTTTTTCTATAAACAGCACACACAAAGGACTGGTAAAACATGTGTAACGTCACTCAATAATAAAAATGCAAAGATAAAAAAAACCTGTATCAGAGAGGCAAACACACTTTGGCTGCCTTCTGTGTTGGCAGGCACTGATGTTGGCATGGGTGTTGGCACAGGTGTGAGGGAACAGGTACACTCCCACCTTGGTGGTGGCAGAATAAACCCTTACGACCCCCCATGGAGGGCAATATAGCCATAGACCAAAAAAATTACAACTACCCTCACCCCTTGTCTCAGCAACTCAACTTGCCCAGGTATGAAATGATGGAGTCAGTTGACATTCCACATAATGAAAATTTATTCAGAGCCTGCTGTGTAACAGGCATTGTCGGAATTGCTGAAGATACGGTGGGAAACACCACAATCCTTAACTCCATTCAGGGAGGGAAGTCATTCTGGGTGAAGATAGACAATAGGGGCTTCCCTGGTGGCGCAGTGGTTGAGAGTCCGCCTGCCAGTGCAGGGGACGCGGGTTCGAGTCCTGGTCTGGGAGGATCCCACATGCCGCAGAGCAGCTGGGCCCGTGAGCCACTACTGAGCCTGCGTGTCTGGAGCCTGTGCTCCGCAATGGGAGAGGCCACAACAGTGAGAGGCCCACGCACCACGATGAAGGGTGGCCCCCGCTTGCCACAACTAGAGAAAGCCCATGAACAGAGACGAAGATCCAACACAGCCAAAAATAAATAAATAAAATTTTTTTTTAAAAGACAATAAACAAAGAAAAGGAACCCCCAAAATAAATTCTGGTTCATATATCCATTAGAATACCATAAAGATGTTTCAGAAAATGAAGCTGCACTATATGTATTAATATGAAAGGAGTTTCAAGATATATCAGTGAAATAAGCAAGGTGGAAAAGCATATGCATAGTATATTGCTATTTGTGTAAAAACAATCCATACATAAAGATGTGGTACATACATACAATGGAATACTACTCAGCCATAAAAAAGAATGAAATCATGCCATTTGCCACAACATGGATGGACCTAGAGATTATCATACTAAGTGAAGTCAGTCAGAAAGAGAAAGACAAATACCACATGATATCACTTATATGTGGAATCTAAAAATATGACACAAATGAACTATTCTACGAAACAGAAGCAGACTCACAGACAGAGAACAGACTTGTGGTTGCCAAGGGGGCGGGTGTGGGGAAGGATGGATTGGGAGTTTGGGATTAACAGATGCAAACTATATATATAGAAATGGATAAACAAGATCCTACTATATAGCACAGGGAACTATATTCAATATCCTGTGATAAAACATAATGGAGAAGTATACAAAAAAGAATGTATATATATGTATCACCAAATCACTTTGCTGTACAGAAATTAACACATTGTAAATAACTATACTTTAATAAATTTTTTAAAAGTCCATATATACACACATAGCAGGACATACAAGAAGCTTGAAATAGCAGCTGACTGGGGAATCAGGGTGAGGAGGACACATTTCACTGTATATCCTTTTGCACCTTTGGAATTATGTGCCATGTGCATGTATCAAGTATAAAAGAACGCATTAAAATTGCTAGCAAAAATATAAATAAATAGAAGTGACTGGGTAGATATATACCCAAACAATAATTAAGTCTGAGTATACTGTTATACTAAATTATAGCAAATTTTTAAGAGTATAAAAAAAAAGAATGCAAATCTACAAGTATAAAAAGTACTCTGGGTTTCTTAAATTCACACTTGCAGAATTCTGGTTCAGCTCCTAGCCACATATTTTTTCTGATTCCCTGTTCTTCCTTCCTCAAATCAATTTGCTTTCTTTTCAGCATATGTGCAGTGAAATGCAGTGATGGCCATCACGTGTCCACTTCAGTCACCACCAAGACCTAGCAGATCTCTCAATGCCCTGGGCCATTTATTTCTCCAGATCTCTCAGAATGACCAAGGTGGACAGAGTGGGGTCCTCATCTGTTTCTAAAGCCCACTGGTTTACCTTCTTCCCCCCAGAGTAGCTCCTTTTCTACTTCTGATATATATTTTTTTTAAGCAATGTCATTAGGACACCGTCAGTCCCAGCTGTTTCTGAGCCCTTCATAACCATCAGATAAATCACTGTTATGGACTGTAGGTTTGTATCCCCCAAATCCATATGTTGAGGCACTAACCCCCAACGTGTTGGTATCTGGAGATGAGGATTTGGGGAGGTAACTAGGGTTAGAAGAGGTTATGGGGGTGGAGCCCTCATGATGGGATTAGTGTCCTTATGAGAAGAGACACCAGGGAATTCCCTGACAGTCCAGGGGTTAGGACTCAGCGCTCTCACTGTCAGGGCCCCGGGTTCAACTGCTGGTCAGTGAACTAAAATCACATAAGCCTCATGGTATGGACAACAGAAAAAAAAAAAACAGAGACACAAGAGCTTGCTCTCTCCTCCTGCACCCCCAATTTCACGTGAAGCAACACTAACAATTTACCCTTCTATCAGTCCTTTTAATAAATGGATCCCTTACGCTTTCAACCAGAGCTCGCTCTCCCCGTGAACCACCCCCTCCCCCAGACAGGTCACATGAGTACACAGTGAGAGGGCAGCTGCCTACAAGGCAAGAAGAGAGGCCTCAGAATGACACCTACCTTCCTAGTACCTTGACCTTGGACTTCCCAGCCTCCAGAAGGGTGAGAAATATACTTCTGTTGTTTAAGTCACCCAGGCTATGGTCTTGTGGTATGTCAGCCTCTGAGCTGACAAATACAATCATCTTCCCTACTTTGGTCACGTAACTGTCTCAGGGGCCAGGCCATTTTAAAACACTGTCAACTCTGGAGACGAATGGTGGTGATGGTTATACAGGAACGTGAACAAACTTAATGCTACTGAACTGTACCCTTAACAATGGTTAAAACAGTAAATGTTGTATTTTTTACCTGGATTTAAAAAAAAAAAAAACAACCCAGCCAACACTTTTTCTCACTTCAAGCTCAATTACCCCACCCCACTCCCTTCCTTACTTGCCCAAAGAGACAGGCATGTCTACAGCCTGTCCATGGAATAGGATACTATAGGAAAGACGCTCACCACATAGTTATTTAATGTTTGAAAATAGAACCTTGAAAAAAAAATGTGTAGGCATGGTTGCAGTGTAAGGGAACCATCACACTGTAAGTTAATAACCCCCAGGAATCCTGGAGGCTATTTTAAAACATGGTACTAAGAGTCCTGGAAAAATCTGTGATGAAGATCAAAACTACAAGACTCTTAGAAAACAAAATGCCCGGCTTGCTAGCTATCAGAGGCAAAGAAGTTAGCAACGCAAGGAGGGGGGAACAGGATGCCTCAAAATGGAGAGGTTTTGGTAGAAACGAGAAGAGTGGGCAGGGCGTAAAATAAGAGCCCTGGAAAACTCGTCTCCTGCAGTCTTACAACACCACCGTGGTATTCGCTCCTTAGGGTCCACTTGAAATTAACTTCTAGCCTCTGACTTGATCTTTCAGGTGAATTACTACATCCATTCATGTTTTTAATATGTACGTTTTCCTGTACTTTATGGCATTTATATGCTCCCCTGGGAGAGGGTGTCAGTAGATCCCAGCTCCTGGTGGAAATTTCCATGCATCAGTGAATCCTTCTTCGTTTCATGACATCGGTGAGGTAGAATGGAAAGGTATGGGATTCAGGGACAGAAGGTGGAGGCCCACGCTTGGCCTCCAGTCCCTGGCAGGCTGTGGCTAGTGTGTCATTTGTACTAGGGAAAATCAGAGTACAAATGTCACTATTGGAACTGTTCTGTCTGGTAGGGTATCTAGCTTTCCTGAACCTCAGCCTCCTCAGCTGTGAAAAGTACCAGATATATGGTGGGAAGGAGGAAGGAGAGGTCAACAGAAAGCTTTGTAAAAATGTACTTTGTGACTGTAAAATAAGAAAGAAAAATTTTGCAGTGCAAATCCTTTAACTTAGCACCAATTAAAATCGATGCCAAAGGCCACCAAGTTTGTAATACCAGAAGACTGAGAAAAGTTGAGCCATTGGCACAAGCCTTTGAAAATATAATGCACCAAGCCGTTTTATCTTGTTATGTAGATGACGTAACGGCTAGAAGATATTTGCAAGACGTTTACCTTGAACTTACGAAGAATTTAAACATTAAGCCAGTTCCTTTGAAGGTTCTTTTCTTGCCATGTTTATAGCTATTCTGTGTCTTCTCATCGTAAAATTCAGTAGTTTGTTTACAAAAAGCTGTCCTGTGAAACTCTACCTTAACTGCAAGTTACTTGTTACATTGGTATTATCCCATATTTATTTACCTGTTTGAGATAGAAAAGTACACTGAAGTTACAATTCATCCATCCAGTATTTAAAAAAAAAAAAAAGTGGTCATATTCTCTTGAGATTGGGGGGGGGAAAATCTATAAATCAATCTATAAAATTTATAAAAAATGAAATCCTATTTCGATTGTGGTGGAAGTATTTTTAAACATTGCAGCATTTCGGTATTTTCATCAAGAAATACATGTAAATATCATTTATCTTAAAGTCAGGAAGTCACCTATAATCTTTCAGAAAACTTTCATAAATCAAGTGCATTTAGGGTACCTCCCATCAGCATGAGACTTCACTGGTTAGAGAGCACATAAAGAAAACTTGTTATATAAGCTAAGTTCTGACCCAATACTTAAGGTGAGGGGCCAGGGAACTGGTTGAGAAAGCAGTTAGCAAACTGTGGGCACAGAATGGAGGAGATGGGTGAAGAAAACTTCCTAAGCCAGTCTGGCGTCCGGGTGATGTCGGATCCTTGTTATAAAGTCTGGTGGTCGCAGACAGACAAGATGATCTTCCCACTGCGTTGATTAGAACCTCGCTACCAGTTGTAATCTTGGACCAAATTCCAGAAGCTCATTAGCAAGCAGGCATAAACAGCAATGCAAAGTGTCTGGAGCTGGGGAGAGGCAGCCGCAGGTGCCCCCACTGGCTCCTTGCAGGACATGCTCCCTTGCCAGAGGATGGGGAAGGATGTCTGTGGGTCCCGTGAGCAGTCAAGCCGGTAGGACCCTGCCCTTGGGAGAGGAGGGGTGGGGCTGGTGGGCTCTGGCACAGACTTTAGGGTTGGTTGGTTTCTTCTACCTTCTTCATGCAAGGTTGACAGGCTGTTATACCATTTCCCGTTAACCGCAGAGCTTAAACGCCACTGAGCTCATCAATCTGAAATTACTTCTAACTATTTATTCTTCACGTTAATTAGACAAACCTAGTATTGATTCTCTTTAGAATACCTCACAGGCTAATTAACCACCCCTAGCGGGTTGAATGGAAATAACTTGCTCTTACATACCACAAGAGTCATGCTAAAGTATTTCAGTAAGATAATACTAATAATAAAGCCGTTATCTGAGATCG
This sequence comes from Physeter macrocephalus, assembly GCF_002837175.3. Taxonomy (NCBI): domain Eukaryota; kingdom Metazoa; phylum Chordata; class Mammalia; order Artiodactyla; family Physeteridae; genus Physeter; species Physeter macrocephalus. The sequence continues at coordinate 85,995,335 of NC_041227.1, forward strand.
AATGGAGGGGTGAGGGGCCACAATAATGACTGAGAAGCTAACGTTTATTAAACACTACACATGTGCTAAGTGTTATGCTGCAGATCGGCTTTATCTTATTTAATTTCAGCAACGATCCTGTGAACTGTAAAGGAAGGATTATCCCCATTTTACATATAAGAAAACCGAGGCTTAGAGAGATTAACTCACTCAAAGTCAATTAACTAGTATTAGAGCCACAGTTCACATCTAGGCTTGCTTAATACCAGAACACATACTCCTCGGGAAAGTTTAACATTCGAAATGCTGTTCCTGAGTCATTTGAATTTAGACCCTTGACCAAATCGTCTACAGAAGAAACAAATCTTTCCACCGAAGTGGACAAATGTGCAGAAATCCGCTCCAGTATTTCAGGTATGAAAAGGTGAAAACAATTACAAGAGTGACTCAAAAATTCAGGCTTTCGGGGTTAAAAGTTCCCTCACGTTACAGGAAACTAAAGAAATGGAAAGGAAACGCTAACGATGCAGAAGAAACTGGTGAAGCTCCGTGACCAGCCAGGTAAATGTGTTTCTTTTCAGCCGTCGTGGTCTCGCTGCATCTGGCAATAGGGTGCCCACTGCACTGTAGAGATGTGGGGACACTTTTCTCCCCTGTCCACTGAGGATGGAGATGAAGCCGGGTTCTGTTATCCGCCCCGTAAGACAAATACCAGGCACCAAACAAACCAATAAACGCCGAATAAATGACTGCATTTATTTAATTAAGCGCTAAGCAGCATTTACCACGGAGAGATGGGGAAGGAGTTTACCGTCTACGCTGCAGTGTATTAAGTGCCCTGACAGATGCAAGCACCCAGCGTGTGGAAGGACATAGGAAAGGCACGTAAGTGATTCTGCGAGTGGCGCAAGCAGCCAGGGAGAGGGGGCTCTTGCATGATCCTTGAAGTTGCGGGAGTTACACAGGTGAAGGGGAGGGTGATCCAGGTGGAGGAAATGCCACCTGTGAATGAAATAGACGCTAGGGCTTGGGAGGAGACAATGGCCAAAGCCCAGCTGCTGACAGGCCTCAGGTTCAAATGTAAGGAACCTGAACTCATCATGTAAGCTACAGGGGCGAGGGAAGGTGGTTTGGGGGCTGGTTCCACGGAAGACCTCATGCTAACAGACTTACCCCTCCCGCAAGCCTAGATTTCTTGGAAGCAAGAAGTTCTGCCCTATGGTGTGAGGGAAATTAGGTGTCGGCGATTAACACCCATGGAGGACTTCTCTCAAGGGTCTGGGAAGAATTGAGGGCATCAGGAGAGGGGGCGGCTTTAGAGCTTCTGCCGCACCGATGCCTGAACAAAGGCCGGCGAGTCTACAGGGGTATTTAGAACCTCTCCTACAGAAAGCAGGAGCCTTTCAGAGTCTGATGCTCCTGCCAGGAGAGCCACGGCACTTTTTAGTGCACTCAAAGTGTTTCTGTGCACGGGTTATAAATCACGGAGGTCAGGGCTCGTTTTTCTCCAACTCACCCGCTTTTGCCCCTAGCATCCTAGCCCCGTGCAGCCTACAACTAGGCACAGATCCGCTGTCAGGATGACCAGCTCGCTGCCTGATAGGAGCTCCCAGTTGCCAGTCAGTAAATCTAGTTGCATTCAAATCTAAGGTTCCTTTTTTTGTTTTTAATCCTCTGTTAACTGCCCCAGGGGAACAGATGTTGTTATTCTGAGCCTGGCATATTATTGGAATGACTTAACCGCCTCTTCCATTGCCAGCTCGTTGTGTTTCAGGCTGGAAGGCACTGCACTGTTTCCTTTTCTCCTTTTGAGTAAAAGGATGTGCCAAAAGCCATATAGAAATCAGAGACCGTAAACCTTCCCAGACAGTCTTTGCAGGAGCAAAGAAGTCTCTCCGAAGAGCAGGGCTTGCTCTCCTGGGTGCAGCTTGACCAGCTGTGTCTAACGGGAAGTGACACGGGCTCCCGGGAGCCGGGGAGGGACAGGTTTCTGCTCTGCATCAGCCTGAGGGCCAGACCCCAGTGTGGGGCTCCAAGGACAAAGGACGACCCTGCCAGAAAAAGTTTCAGCGTCACACCCCCTCCCAGACTCTTACTCGCCCTGCGCTCCATGTTGCCATGGTTATGAAATTCCTGAGCACACCTGGGTGACGGGACCTGTCCCAAATAAGGAAAGGCATCTGCCCTGTCCCACTCCCACCCTACAGAAGGAAGGTATATGTGCCTCGACCAATCAGTAAACGAAGTTTTCACCTTGGACCATACCTTTGTTTTCTGGCTGTAAAGACTGATCAATAGCACATGTTCGGGCTCGGCTCTCCCAGACTACTAGGAAGTCTGCCGGCCCGCTGTTCTGGCAGCGACCCTTCCCTCTAATAAGTTCTGTCTTCTTTACATTCTGCCTTGTGTCTGGAAATTCTTTCCCAACCTGTGTACAGACCATGATACTCAGCAACTGGACGTCAGGTGTCATTTTCAACAGAGCTTCTGTGTGCAGGTGGAGGAACTGGAAGCATCCTCAACTGGGTCTCTCGCCATATAATCTCTGCCATTTCCTTCAAAGCGTGCAGCCCTCTCCATCCATCTTCTGCACTCCCACTTTTCACAAAGACGCAGGCAGTGTATTTTTCTACCAGAAATGTCAACCACGCTTGCTCAGTGATAACTGGCCACTGACAACTCAGCTGGAAGGGTGGCTTTAGGGAACGGCGGCACTGCAGTGAAATGGTGAGGCTCCCGCCTGAGATGGGCAACCACCACCTCACTTGGGTCAACCATGGCTCTGTGGGAGTGGCACGTAGGCAGTTTTAAACAAATCTTGTTATTGTGTTTTGAGAGAAGCTAAAAATCCATGTTTTAGGGAAAACGTACTGGTTTTTCCATGTTGTTAAATATTTAAATAAGGACCAGACAAGATGGCTTGGTCGGGGGGTGAGGGGGATTTGGCCTGCTGGCCCCCTGATGTTCGGTCACGATCTAGGTCCCCTTTGCTATTCTGCAGATGAGAAAACTGAGGTCTAGAGAGATGAGCTGACCACCTCGCTGTCCCGGAATGGCTAAGAAGCAAAGGCAGAACAAGGACCCTGGTGAGGGTCCTGCGGTTCAGTCTCATCTTTCACTGGCTTCTACTGTCAACCGCTATTTGTTCACATATGACTTACTTCTCAACCACATTATAACCCTAAGAATATTCTGATCACTAATTCTAGTGTGTGTGTGTGTGTGTGTGTGTGTGTGTGTGTCTGTGTGTGTGGTGGGGGGAGCTCATTGTGTTTTAAATGCCATTTTCTTAATAAATAATAATTTTGAGCTTCTTTTCATATGTCTGTTGGCCATCTTGACCCTGAGTTTTAACTGGTAAAATTATCTGAAATCCTTTTTTGTCACCTGCCTTATCTTTTCACTCTCCATTCCCTGCATGGATCATCTTATCCAGTCCCATAGATTTTTTACTATCCATACACCAGTGACTCCTAAATCCAAGACCTTGATATCAGTGTGTGTGTGTCTGTGTGTGTGGTGGGGGGAGGTTTGAATGCAGCTTAATAGAAGGACATCTGTATACACTATAGTCCCGCTACACCATGGAACATTACACAACCGCTGAAAATAATAAATTTGAGAAATTCCATTGACTCGGAGGAGGGAGTTCCATAAGGCATAAATGAGTGGAAAAAAAAAATCATGATGCATTGAAGTGTGTATCATAGTATCCAAATGCTTAAAAGTCCAACAGCCCCCCAATATATGGATATGTTTATTTGTCCATATACAATATGGTTGAATTACATGTGTACAGAGAAAGTATAAAAGATATACATTAACTTGTTAATAGATTACCTTGCTGTGGGAGCCTAGTGAGTGGGAGAAGGCATGGTAGGGGAGACGGGTAAGCATGAAAAAAAGTAACAAGTGGCTTCTTTTCCAGCCACAGAGGAAGAAGGGGGCAGGCGCCTCCAAAGTAAAATACGATCAGTTGCGAAGCATGAAGAAATGTAGACCATTCTTGCTGCACACCTGAATGGGGCTGTGTAAACTTGGACTCGGCTATACTCTTGTATTTTCATACAATAAACGACATCATCCTGCATTATGTTAAAGACCCAGTGAGAAGGTCACACAGATAATGGGCCATGCTTGTAGGATTTTATTTTATGCACATGTCACTTTTTCCAAACAGTAATGATCAACTTTTTCCAAACAGATGCAGATTATGCTGGCTGCTTGAAAAAGAATACTTCATTGAATACTTGCTTAGCTCACCCTGTAGAATTACAGAGCGTGTTCCAGCCCTGATATTGTCATGTCAAAGCCCATCGGTCCAGAGCCCGCTGGGCCCAGTTCAGACTGTCTTATACACGTGCCATCCCCTCCCCCATCTACCAGGTGCAGTCTGCAGCCTGACCTTCATTTTGACTCATCTCCCTCTATCCTTCCAAAGGTTGCAGCCCAGAAACCTTGACTCTGGCCCATCACTGGCTTCACTGTGTATTTTTCTTTCTACTTCCCAGTCTCTGCTCTTCCTAGTAAGCTGCCTCTGTGAGGACTCGGAATCCTGTCCCTGAAACATCCCCGACTTCCCCAAAGTTGTGGGAAGATCCGAGGGATCGTTTTACTCCTTGGCCTCAATCTTGATGCTCTAGCTCTCCATCAGTGTGGCTCCACCTCTGCCATGAATTAGCCTCCCTAAATATTGTCAGGGCTGCTCAGGGCTGCTGACCTCGTGCTGAATGTGAGTCCCTGGCTGCCCACCATGAAGCGGGAATCCCGGAGGCCTCCTTGGTGTGTCTGCCACCTGGAGCCTCAGTCACATGCAGAGAGCCCCTGACAACAACTGCGCAGGTGCCCCAGAGCCCACGGCAGCTGCCTGCCCCTCCTGGCTTTGGAGGAGACCTCTAGAAATCCATCCTTCCTTTCATTCACACTCAGCCAAGGGCCCCCCCGCAGTAAAATGCCTGCCCCCCCCGCAAGTATTTCACCTGTGAGTGATGCAGATATTCAGACCACTCACATTCTCAGTCATTGTGAAACTGGGCAGAACCCAATGGGGCTCCTGAGCACGGAAGCCTTTCTGTGTCCCCCGTTTCTTGTTTGTAGGGAACAGGCTTCAGCCTCCATGACCCTCCCTGAGTTCCAAAGGGCAGGTTCAGATAGCTGCTAATCAGGGAAGGGGGGATGCGGAGACAAGGGAGGAGCGGTCAGGACACAATGGTGCAGCCTGGGGGCAGCGTCCTGGGTCCCCCTCAAGATAACAGCATCTTTGAGCTCTTCTGCAGAACTAAAACCTCCCAAATGGAAGACGGTCACTACTTGAGGAAGCACTCTTCATTCCAGAGAGAAGGTAACAGTTTGATAACCCGGAGAACTGCTGAAACTCCTCAGGAGACCCCCCGAGGCCAGATTAAAGGAGTGCAGGCCCGGCACACACCCCGATCCTTATAGCAACCCCTGCCCTTGAACCACTGCTGTAAAACTCCTCACCAAACCCCCCTGGGTTGGGACAGTTTTGAGGGGCACTGTGTCCTCCTTTGCCTGGCAAAGCAATAACGCTATTCTTTTCTCCTTCACCCAGAACTGTCTCCAAGCTTCGATTCGGCACCAGTGCACAGAAGCCAAGCTTTTGGCATCAAATTCCCAAATGGAAAAAACGACAGGTACCTAAAATTAAGTCCTTCCAGCGTGGCCCCTTACCTACAATTCCGACCACCAGTCCCACTGTGTACGCCCGGCAATTCTTTCCCCACACCAAGCAATTCTCCAGCACCAGCTGGGTGTCTTAATTCAAGTCAGCGCTGATACGATCTACCTGGAGATAACTCAGATTCCGGGCTCAGCCCCCCAAGGCTGCCCCCACCTCCACTTCAGATGCCAACTGCAAGCCCAGGTCCTCACCTGTGCTTCTGACTGGCTGGCTTAATTAAATCAGGGGTTCCCAGGACCACTTCCTTGGGTTCGATGAGCTTGCTATTGTGCTTACACAACTAGGGAAACCAGTTTACTCCCCTGATTACCAGTTTATTATAAAAGGATCAAACTCAGGAACAGCCAGATGGGAGAGGGCAAGGTATCGGTCTCCCCATACCACCAACCCGAAAAAGTTCTCTGATCCCACATCCTTTGGGGTTTTTACGGAGGCTTCAGGACACAGGCACCAATGATTAAGTCATTGGCTGTTGGTGATTGATTCTACCTCCCACCCCTCCCCCTCCACAGAGGCCAGGGGTGGAACTCAAAGTTCTAACCCTCTGATCACCTAGTTGGCTACTCTGGACACCAGCCAGAAACCTCAGGTGCATCCCAAAGCTGCCTCATTAACGTGACAAAAGATACCTTTGTAGCTCTTATCACTTTGGAAATACCCAAGGATTCAGGAGCTCTGTGCCAGGGACAAAAACCCAAAACAAGTATTTCTTATTATAAATCACCATGTCACACCTTCCTTCTGGGTCTTCGACATAAACTAGAATGATACCATATGTTACGTGAAAACACAAAGCCTGGCTGGTAGCATGCACACACAGTACTCATCAGATGTGCAAAAAAAGGACTGAACCTCCTGCTTTGTAACTGATCCCATTTTCCTGTATTGGGATGATCAGAGAAGAGTTTCTGGTATCAGTTACGGACTCTGCCCTGAACCAGTAATATCCTCTTGCTGCTAAGTCTTTGACTTAGATGCCCTCTGCCCTACCACTGGTTGCCTTACAGAGGCCCGGGTGTTCTTTTTTCCTGAAATCGGGTCTCGTCTGAGCCCACTTCCAACCGCCAAGTGTCTTTATGCCCCTAAACCTCAGTGGGCTCAGTGACCAGTCCCTAGCTTCCCAGGAGGACTCCTCGGTCCCTAAGCAGATCCATCCCCAGCTCAGGAGCCAGGAGGACGGATGAAAGATCAACTTCCCTCCCCAGGGTGTCTATGGCCCTGCTCCTACCTGGCTGAGACACCCCCTTACCCATCTCCACTCAAGTCAAAGTCCTCACGTGCAAGAAAAAGTCCTATGCAAGTTAACTTTCAGGCTTTAGAAATTTGAGCAAGAAAGCCCATGTTTGGGGAAAATTATTATGTAATCCATAGGATCCTAATAAAGCGAGGTGGGGCCGATGATGGAAGGGACGTGAAAATTCTCCTATTTCAGGAGAAATAGCCAGCTTTGGTGTGGCAGCATCTTGTAACACCTTCATGAGACAATATAAGCACCACCCTATGAAATTCCAGGCTCAAACACTTGTCCTATTGAGTAATTCACACACTTGTACCTTTTACTTCAAATATTCTGACCCTATTGTTCACTGAAGGCCCTGACATCACCTTAAGTTATGTTGGAACAGAAAAACTTAAAGCGATTGAAGCCAGGTAATAAAGGAATCCCCAAAGTTATTAACATGCCTAAAGAAGAACATTATATACTGAAAATCAAGTCAGAAGAACACAAATAAGGAATATTTCTACAGTAGTAGGCACAGCTGAGCAGGAAGAGCCATACAGAACATCACACATCAGGCCCGTAAAGATCAGCTTCTCTGGGCCTAACCTGCCTTTTCTGGCAACCCTACTCTCTGCAGCATCACTTGAACTGCACCGTGGGGCTGAAAATTCTGAGTTTCAAGAGTGCCTAGTGAACAACCAGAAAATCCCCAAGAAGGCTTCCTGCACAACTTACTGATAAAATTGGAGAAAGTCAGAACGTGCACTAAACATGAAGATTCAAGTTTCGAAATGCTGCATACTCCTGAGCTCCCCGGAGAAGAGCGAGGAAAGCAAAGGGGCGAAGGTAACTCTCTGTTGCTCAACTTTGGCCAAAGCATCCATTTTATAAACTGTTACCCTTCAGAAGATGAGAGAGTTATAAGCAATGAAGGAGGCCGGGGAATCCCCGAGGAAATCACTCGCTAGCTCTGAGAATTAGGAAGTTAGCCAGCGTGCAGGATGCGAAGGAGCTGTTTAGACACGACCGAGGCTCACGATGTTTTCTGAGAACGGAATGTGGCCGAGTGCATCCTCGGCCAGCACAGGGGTGCCCGGGGATGTCTCTGGGATGGGCCGGTGCTGGGACTTGGGGACACTGGTAGAACTGTTGTGGCCTCATGGCGCCGGCAACACCTTCACAAAAGCATTATTAGATTTCCCCATACCGTTCAGCACAGGTTGGCAAACTTTCTCTTTCTTTACGGGGGGAGGATAGTAAATATTTTAGGCTTTGTGGGCCCAGGGACCGCACACCACTTCTGTAGCAGCCGCTCAGCTCTGCAGCTGGAGGGTGAAGGTAGCCCCAGGCCAGTTGTGGATTGGGCCCACAGGCTGCAGCCTGCGGATCCCTGGACTATAGGCAAGATTGATTTCAAGGTCCTTAGCTTGGCATTGCAGACTCCCTACTCTCAGGACTCAGTCTGCTTTCATAGTCTTACAGACCATCATTCCTTTCAACAGAGTGGCCCGGTCCCTGTTATGCTGCAGACCCGGTGCCAAGCAGTGGGGTTGCCCAGGGAACGTGTCAAAGTACCAAACTCAGAGGCTTCCATTTCTTGCTGGATCATATGATCCAACAATATCCAACCATATGATCCAACAATCCCACTCCTGGGCACATATCCAGGAAAGACAAAAACTAATTTGAAAAGATCCATGCACCCCAGTGTTCATAGCAGCACTATTTACAATAGCCAAGACATGAAAGCAACTAAATGTCTATCGACAGACGAACAGATAAAGAAGATGTGGTACATATATACATTGGAATATTACTCAGCCATAAAAAGAATGAAATAATGCCACTTGCAGCAACATGGATGGACCTAGAGATTATCATACTAAGTGAAGTCAGAAAAAGAAAGACAAATATCACATGCTATCACTTATATGTGGAATCTAAAAAAAAATGACACAAATTAACTTATTTACAAAACAGAAATAGACTCCCAGACATAGAAAACAAACTTATGGTTATCAAAGGGGAAAGGGGGGAGGGATAAATTAGGAGTCTGGGATCAACAGATATGCAGTACTGTATATAACAGAGATAAACAAGGACCTACTGTATAGCACAGGGAACTATATTCAATATCTTGTAGTAACCTATAATGGAAAAGAACCTGAAAAAGAATAGAGATATACATGTATAACCGAGTCACTTTGCTGTACACCTGAAACACAACATTGTAAGTCAACTATACTCCAATTTTAAAAAATGAAATGCACCTTGTATGACACCGTAACAGTGATACACATCATTATGCATTTGTCCAAATGCACCGAATGTGTGACACCAGAGGAGTGAACCCTAATGTAAACAACGGGCTCTGCACAAGGTCGTGCAAGTGTAGGTTGATGGCTGTAACACGCCTGCCTCTGCAGTGGGATGTGTTGATAATGGGGAGGTGGTGCACGTGCGGGGGGGGGGCTGATGCGGGAAAGCTCTATTCTCAGCTCCGTTTTGCTGAGAACCTAAAACTTCTCTAAAAATAAAATCTACTAAAAAATTAAGTGTACCAAATAAATAACATAAAATTCAAAAACAAAGAGAACTTGAAAAAGAAATTTTTTTAAATTAAGTATACCAAAAAGATGTACATATGTATAACTGAACCACTGTGCTTACACCTGAAACATGACGCTGTAAATCAACTATACTTCAATAAAACAAAATAAAAATCAAGTATACCGATAGTTATTTCAGTGACAGTGAAGGCTGTGAAGACATACACTGGGTTATCCTCTCACATCAGTCTACCTGCTCCAAGCACCATCTACACTCTTACGTATTCCATTCTTACCCCTTTCTTCAGATCTCAGCAAAAGTCCCATTTCCTACCCCAAATCTTCCTAATCTGTTGGCCCACAAATCCAGTTTCGGCACCTGTGCTAAATGCTGAGGACAGCAGCGAACAAGACAGACTACTTCCTTGGCCTCACGGGGCTTTCTAGCTAGTCCTGAAGAATCCTCCTCCCTGTACTGGACTGACTGTATATACTATTCACTGGGTGTACGATATGAACATATATTTGATGCCAAGGTCCTCTCTTCTCAAATAAATTGAGAGAGACAGTTTATATAACCCATGGTACCTATTCCTCAGTACCCGAAAGAGGAAGGAAAATATCAGGGAATAGCAAGCAGGAGCTTTGAATATTCAAAAGCAAGCATCCCAGATCCATGTTAAAAAAAATAAATAGATGCCAAAAATGGGTGGGTGTCATAAAAACAGATGGAGGGTGAGTGAATTTTAATGGATAAAGGGAGGGCTTCCCTGGTGGCGCAGTGGTTGCGCGTCCGCCTGCCGATACAGGGGACGCGGGTTCGTGCCCCGGTCCGGGAGGATCCCACGTGCCGCGGAGCGGCTGGGCCCGTGAGCCATGGCCGCTGAGCCTGCGCTCCGCAACGGGAGAGGCCACAGCAGTGAGAGGTCCGCGTACCGCAAA
>NC_041227.1:86005817-86046648 GCF_002837175.3 Physeter macrocephalus
TGAGAGGCCCGCGTACCGCAAAAAAAAAAAAAAAAAAAAAAAAAAAAAAAAAAAAGTCGATAAAGGGAGACAGAAGTATCTAGACCAGGAGCTCGCAGACTTTTTCTGGAAAGGGTCAGACAGTAAATAGTTCAGACAGTGTGAGCCACACATGAGTCTCTGTCACATATTCTTTTTTTTTTTTTTTTTTTTTTTTACCCCCCCAACCCTTTAAAAATGTGAAAAACATTTTTAGGCTGCAAGAGCAGGCCATGGAGCCGAGGTCTTCCCAGGCCCTGATCTACACAGCCAGGCAGCAGAATGGAAAGCTGTCGGTTACTCCCCTCGGTTGACTCTGGAAAGGCACCGAGGAGAAGGAGGCGGTGTTTTGAGGTCTTGAGTGAGCCGAGAGCTGGCTGGACCACGAGGTAGCAGGGGAGCACGACGGCCTCATGGAAAGCAGCCGGGTGACACTCAGACCTGAACCGCAGTCCTTGCTCTCCTGCTATCTGTGTGGCTTTGACCAAGTCGCCCCCTGTGCCTCCAGTAACTTCTGTGAGTTATCGCCGTGAAAACCGAGCAGAAAAGCCACTTATTGTGAGCAAAAAGATGAGATCATTTTGGGGTGCTTTGGATACTGACAAGCATCCCACAAGACCTTGATACATTTAGTCAAAGCCTAAACTGTAAGCTGAACTTGAAGAGTCCGAATTTGAAATGTCACATTATTTAGCTAGCGAGAAGGGAAGTGTGAGGGTCAAGTATTATTGGACAGCTTGGGCCAAAAGGGCTATTTCATACACTGCAAGGCTTCAGAAGGTAGCGTTGTGAGCAGGAGAGACAGCTGGGGACCCCTGGAGAGGCTACACAAGGCCCATCGGTGTGACGCTGCAAGTGTGCAGAAAAGCTCTAGAAACCCACAAAAGTCTCTGCCTTCATGCTCTGTATGACGGATGCTCTCCCTGGGCTATTCCCTGTCTCATCCGGCACCCCGAGGCAGAGGCGCTGTCAGAGGTGTGGTCTGCTGTGACCACTGGCTCATCTTCAGACAAGGAAGAAGGACAGGGCAGAAGAATAGAACCTGGACACAGAATGACATCTGGTTTACAACTTCCGGCTTCTAACCCAGCAGGGCCTGATGTAGTCCCTCTCCTCTTTCCAGAAAAATACTGTTAACGAGAAAAAAAAGATACAGAGGCCCCAAATTCCCCCAAAACTTAATATTGAGAAGATTGGAACAGTCTGTCAACAGAATTTGAAAAAAACTACCTACTAAGATGGCTGATGGAGGGGAATAAGAAAAACAGCTGGTGTCCTGCCCACTCGTGTTTGCTGCATGAGTCCCCGTGACGGGAGGGGAGCCCTCTGACTCTGCTTCCATGGGCAGCCTTACTCGGTGTTTGGGGTTGAACTGTGTTTCCCCAAAAGGGCAAGCTGGAGTCCTCACCCCCAGCGAGGACTGGACTGTCTTGGACACAGGGCTTTTACAGAGGTAACCACATTAAAGTGAGGTCATCGGGAGGCCCCTGCAATATGACGAGTGGCCTTATTGAAAGCAGAAATTTGGACACAGAGGCAGACGTGCACAGAAGGAAGACGAAGTGAAGAGACACAAGGAGAGGGTCATGGGAAGGTGAACGGATGCAGCTGTGAGCCAAAGATGGCCAGCAAGTCAACCAAAGGCTAGGACTGTGGCATGGAACATTCTCCCCTGCAGCCCTCAGAAGGAACCAACCCTACCGACACCTTAATTTCAGACTTCCAGCCTCCAGGGCTGTGAGCTGATACACTTTTGCTCTTCAAGCCACCCAGTTCATGGGATTCTGTACAGCAGCCCCAGGAAATGAAAACGCTAAGGCACTTAACGGCGGCAACAGTGACAGCTCTCTGCACCGAGTACCTCTGTGAAGCGGCCAGCAGACTCCTTTCCCAGCTCCATTCACGTCCAGCAAGAGGATGGCTGACAACATACCAGCCTCAGCCAATCTGACCGCTTGCCATTTCCAGCGTCTTTTTGGTGAGTACCAGCAAGTTGCAATGATTAAGCGCTGTGAGGACGCTAGGTCTGCCCCCAACCAACCTCATATCCTGACTTTGGTACAGTGAAAGCAAAAGTCTCCAATCCAATCCTAGCCCACATGAAAATATATACTAATGAGCAGAAACAAAAAGAGATATACCCACCGGGTGAAGTCCCAGCCCTCTGTCCTTTAGACACATTATCAGTACTGGGAAAATTAAGAAAGGAAATCTTAACTAAAATTGCAGTCAGGAAGACCTGCAGAAGCTCTTACGCCCTACCACTTGTCATCAATTACCCTAAACAGAGAGAGAGGTGCCTTGCATCTCCACCAGGAAGGTGCCTCTACTTTACTGCCCCCGCAGGAGGGAAGGAAGGTTTTCTTGCCCAGCAAACAGGAGACACAGAAGCTCAGCCAATGAGAAGCCATCGCCACCCTGAACTCTTTCTTTCCTCCAATGAACTTCTATTTAGAAGAGCCCCTGCCAACTCCGCCTTTTCTCTGTAAAAGCAAGCCCCCTACTTTATTTGCCGATGGTCCACCGTAGCTTGCATTTCCTGAATTGCAATTACTCTGGTTATTTCCAAGTAAACTCATTTTGCTGGTAAGTTAACTGGCTGTTTTGTTTTTAAAGTTGACAGTAGTTAGAAGGAAATTTTCGCTCCAAGCAAATACAATTCCAGAAGCAGAATTCAGCTAAAGATCTAGTCTGATCAGGTGATGGAATCCTCTGTCAAGTGATGGACTCAGATCTAAACCAAGTCCTTGCAAGAAGGAGTCACTGCAGAGTTGACTCAAGAAGTACAAAACCTGATCTGAAAACTAAGCCCATCAAAGAAGTTGAGGAAGTTACTAAAGCACTACCTCCTGAAGAGAAGCTCACCCAGACAGTTTTATTATCAAGTCAGTTCAAACTTTCAAGGAACAGATAATCCCCATGCAATATAAACTGTTCCTGAATAGTATTAAAAAAAAAAAAAAGAAAGTCTACAAGTAATCATCTTGATACCAAAACCTCACAAAGATAGCACCCACAAAAAGGAACTATAAACCAAACCAATTAGGAACACAAATTCCAAAACACTAAATAAAATAGCCAATTGAATGAAAGTGTATATTAAAAGATCATCCATCATAATCAGCTAGGGTGGTCACGGAATGCTAAAGTATTTTAATATTAGGAAAACGAGTAACAGAGAACCTCACCGATAGATGTGCAATCACCTCAGACACTACAAAGGCACTTATGAAAATGCAACACCTATTTAGAATAAAAAACGAAAAAAAGGAGAAACAGAAAATGATCTTCTCAATAAGGCGAAGATCATTTGTCTTAAACAAATAAGTCATATCTGAAGAGTCAAATGCTAGATAGACACTTTCCTATTAGAATAAAAAAAGGCAAAAACGTTTGTTATCACCATAATTACTTGACATTTTTATGAAAATCTGGCCAATTAAATGAGCTGTAAAATAGAAATTAGTTGTAATCATTGCAAAAAAGCAAAATTACTATTAGAAATATGATTATATACATAGACAATTCAATGAAAAACTACGTAACTATTTGAATGTGAAAGCTTAATAAAGTGCTCAGATAATACATACAAAAATCTGGCAGCTCTATTTACAATAGCCAGGACACGGAAGCAACCTAAGTGTCCATCGACAGATGAATGGATAAAGAAGACGTGGCACATATATACAATGGAATATTACGCAGCCACAGAAAGGAACAAAATTGAGTTATCTGTAGTGAGGTGGATGCACCTGGAGTCTGTCATACAGAGTGAAGTCAGTCAGAGAAGGACAAATATCGTATGATATTGCTTATATGTGGAATCTTAAAAAATGGTACAAATGAACTTATTATCTACAAAACAGAAATAGAGTCACAGATGTAGAAAACAATCCTATGGTTACCAGGGGGGAAAGGGAGGAGGGATAAATTGGGAGATTGGCACTGACATATACACACTACTATATATTAAATAGATAACTAATAAGGACCTACTGTAGAGCATGCTACTCAGTACTCTGTAATGACCTATATGGGAAAAGAATCTAAAAGAAGAGTTGATATATATATATATATATATATATATATATATATAACTGATTCACTTTGCTGTACAGCAGAAGCTAACACAACATAGTAAATCAACTATATTCCAATAAAAATGTTTAAAAATCTATAGATTTCCGATACACCATGCACATGTGTTTAGATAATGTAATGAAAAAGGTTATGTTCACAGCAAAGAATGCAATATACTTCGGAAAAGCTTAACAAGAAATGTACAGATTCTATATGCAGAAAACGATCAAATATTACTGAGACCTATATAAACACTGGTTAGTGGCACTTCCTACAGACGTTTTCAACTTCCCGAGAAGTTGAAAAGGGGAGTCACAAGAGAAGGAGCTTTGTCTGTTTTAGATCTTAGACCCTCAATGGATAAAACAGGGCCTGATGTACACAGCACACAGTAGTCAGCTACACTAAGTTCTGCTGCATTAACAAACAAAGCCAAAGACTCGGCGGCTTCAACAACAAAGGTGTGTTTCCCAATCACATGACACGTCTTGACATTCGAGCTGGGATGCTCCCCGTTGACCCCATTCAGGGACTCTGGGTGAACATGTGCCCCTACCTACACATGCTGTTCTGAGAGCAGAGTAAAGAACAATGTCACATTAAGCAGTGACCCTTAAAGCATGGAGCTTTGATGTGGCATATGTCACTTCTGAACACATTCATCAGCCAAAGCAAGTCACATGGCAGGACCCAATTTCTTTGGGGTGGGAGAGAAGAATCCACTCACAGGGAGGGATACCTATAATTTTAAATGGTTTCCAATGAATATATATTCAGTGTTCAATGGAGATAGATGGGAGAGATCTGAGTGGACATATGCTGAAGGATTAAACAAAGGAAGAAGCAAAAATACAGGATAACATGAAAACTCACATAACAATGATAAGCAGCTCTAGAGTTGGAATATGGTCTAAATTTCCCCTAATATAACACCAATCAAATGAGATTTAATAAAAATTAAGTCTGTTTTGTAACATACCTGTCCTTTGCAGCACCCTACAGAACAGAGCTAAAGAAATGTTGGAAGACACTTGATTCCACTGATGAAAGAGAGCAAAAACAATTGGAAACCCAAGGAGAAATTGACAAAACCACAGTGACAGGGGGAGTCATTAATATACGCCCTCAGACTTTTGTCAGTTCAAGTAGACCAAACACACATACACACATATGCGGGGGGGAAAAGGATAAAAATATATTACATTCACATGTTCGATTTAATAGATATAGGCAAACTTCAGAAATATTCAGATAATACATATTCTTTTCAAATGGCATAGAACATTAACAAAAATTGATGAATACTAGGTCGCAAAGAAAATCCTGCTAGTTTTCAAAAAGTAGAAATAATGCAGACCACATTCTCACATTCCCTAACCACAATGTAATAAACCCAGAAATTCATAACAGAGGAATTTTTTTTAAAAAAACACTAGAAATGTTAGACTCTCTTAAATAACTCGAGACAAAGAAGAAACCAAAACTACAAGTACAGAGTATTTTTTAAATGATGACAATAAGAACAGAACATATAAAATGTCAGGGTTGTGGCCAAAGACATACTGGGGAAAATTAATGGCAGTATTATGAAACAAGACTGACTATGTGAACTAAGTATCTGAATCATTAACCTGAAAGGGACCAAGAAAATCAACCTTAAAAATGCAGGTAAAAGAAATAAATATAAAATTATTTTTTTAAATTTAGAAAACTAAAAAGAATTTAAATTGATAAAGAACTTCGTTTCTTTTAAAAAATAATGGAACAAGTTATGGACAAGGTTAAGGCACAAAAAGAAAATCATTCAAGCTCCCTTAGTAAATAGGCATATATTACTTCTATATCAGAAATAAGGAGAAGTTTCAAAGAGCAAGAGCAGAACACAAATATGAAGCATCGCAAGTATAAAAAGCAACGTAACCATAATTATGAAAAAGATTTATAATTCATAAGTAATATGAGATGCTACTAGATTTGAAAAGTAGTGATTTTCTCAAAAATATTTCAGTATTAAAAACTTCCCAATAAGAGGCCAAAAACTTAGACTAACAGTGATGGAAGAGAGTTGTGTGTGTGTGTGTATAACAGCTATTCCCCAAATGACACCAGGTGCAAATAGGTTACATGGATGTAGTTTTTCAAACTTTCAAGGAACAAGTATTCTAAACAGGCCACACTTTGCCAAAATATTAAAAAATAAAACATGGCTCGCCTCTGGTTTTTCTTAACGGAGCTGGCATAACCATGATACCACAACTGAAGACTTTTAAAAAATTTCATATGTGGACACACCCACAGAGTAATGTGCAGCAGAAACACAGCACCGAGGGAGGGTACATCCTAAATACACAGGGCTTAGTCTAAAAAGTCAGCATGGGAGGGCTTCCCTGGTGGCGCAGTGGTTGAGAGTCCGCCTGCCGATGCAGGGTACGCGGGTTCGCGCCCCGGTCCGGGAGGATCCCACGTGCCGCGGAGCGGCTGGGCCCGTGAGCCATGGCCGCTGAGCCTGCGCGTCCAGAGCCTGTGCTCCGCAACCGGAGAGGCCGCAGCAATGAGAGGCCCACGTATCGCAAAAAAAAAAAAAAAAAAAACCAGCATGGGATCTATAAAATAATAACAATACATACCATATGACCATAAGACACATTGTTAAAGGACCCAGTCAGAGAAACAAATGCACATTTAAAATGCTGAAATAAGTTGTGTATGTGGGGAGGGGGTAGGAGGGGATGACAGTTGGGTATGGAAATAATATGCAAACAAATAAAGACATGGTGGTGTCTGGCACAGACTAATAACAAAATTGTGCTATAAATTAAAGAGTCTGAGTAAACCCTCTACACTGCAGTGTTCTTAAAAAAAAAAAAAAAAAGAGAATGAAAAGCCGAGAAAACTATAGACTAAATCTCCCTTATGAATAACGCAGAATGTTAGAAAACATTGACAAATACACAAAAGCAAAGTTGAATTTATATAGAAATTAAAGCATGCCTAAATGCTTAAAAATCTACTTATCAAGTTAAAAACAGAGAAACCACAGCATGTCCTTGATAGATGCAAATGAGTATTAAACAATTTTTCAACATTTAATCCTAATTAAAACTCTTGGGAAAACTGGTATATTTCCTTAACATGATAAAAATCACCTGCCTCAGACCAACAGACAACGGTCATATGGAACGGTTAAACACCAGAAGCATTTTTATTAAAGCCAGAAACATTAACAATATATTCAGTATCAAGTTGGTGCATGTACAGAGAACTAGAGAAAACCGGGGGAAAACTATTAGAATTAATATCATCAAAAATCAAGTTATCAAAATATATGATGTTGTAAATATCTAACTTCTTTCAAACTTATTGCAATTTTAACTGCAAATTTAATGCAAATCTTTGAAGAATGTAATAGAATTGGGGGAACTCATTTTGAAGATCACATAGAAAAACAAAAGGACAAGATTATGTAAAAGTACCAGATACCAAAAGAAATTAAATTCCTCACTATTAAACTAACATGCTCCCAAATAGATCAGCGGAAGCGGAGAGAAAGCCCAGAAAACAGCTAAGTATGACAATTTGGTAACACATTCCTTGATTATAATATTTCTGATATCAGGATGTGACTCGAGAATTTTAAATGGCTACGGTTTCTAAGTCAGAGGTGAATCTTACAGTCGACTGCATCTGAGAATCAAGGAAATAAATTACATGATATTCCAAATCAGTTGAGAGAGAATGGATAGTGAACAAACCATTCTGGGACAATATGTGAAAATTTTAGGAAAAAAAAGATTTAAGGTTAAATTCCTTCCTTATGCCATGTATCAAAATAAATCCCACAGGGTCTAAGGAAATAAACTGAAAAAGAAAAAAGAAAGAGACAGACAAATGCGAGTGTCCTCATTTTCATGGAACTATTTACCTGAAGAGTCGATGGGCTAGGGGCCGCCTAGCCATTTAACACCCCTCCACTGTGAGGAAACTGAGAAGCAGTCCTCCTTCCCCCTGGAGACCCAGAAAAGCACCCAGTGATACTGAAATTGTAAGACAAACTAGCGGTAGGCCCAGAAAGTGATCTATTGTACGTGACTGCAAATCAGGTTTTAGAAAGAGAGTTATAGATACGTTAAGAAAATGTTCAAAATATAATGTTTGGCTAAAAACTGGGATGTGATCAAATTCCACCCCCCGCACCCTTCTCCCCAAGCCTGGCTTCGATCATGCCCTCCCCTCAAGGACCAACAGCTTCTGCCCACATTTTGAAAATATACACTCGCTGATACTTATAGACATACGTATCTATGCACGTATGTGTCTATGCGTGTCTATGCACGTATCTCATAAAGATGAGTGAAAGAAAAAAAAACATGAAAACACTAACAGTGTTTATTACTAAGCAGCAGGACTTGGGGTGATTTTTACTGTCTTCCACATTTTCTAAATGTTACCTGAATCTCATCACCTAGCCATACCTGACTAGAGTAAAGAGGTAACTAACCCAACTGCCCAGCAATTTATGGCACAGCCCGGGTGCCAAGCTGTGCTCGAATAAAGAGTTACAAGCTGAATAAATCAGTTTCTCTCTCTGAATACGCTGAGCTGGAAAACGTCACACAAGTGGTATGTGGGCAGCGGGGCTACGAGGTAGAAGCGGGCCACGTGTGAGGCAAAAACGTAAGAAATGAGAAACTACGTGTTAGAAGAAGCTAGAAGGCAGAGGAAAACCGAGGTTGGTAATCAGTTGTGGAAAGAAAAGCAAAGACAGAAAGGGGAGCCACACTTAGAAAATGAAGATCCAAGAACTTCAGCTGCCTTGAATCCTACAAATGCTTTGGACCTCACACCAGTCCTGGAGACCCAACAGAACCACAGCTATTGGTCTTCGGTGCTTATGAAACATCTTTTTCTCCTTTTGACCTTTATAGTTAAAAAACAAAACAGTGCACAACATATGAAAATAGTATATTTTGTACAAAAAAACAAAAGAATCTATAAACTCACCCAAAAAAGACAGAAAATGCGCAAATGTTTAATGTTAACATTGGTTATCTCTAAGTAGTAATATCTCTAATTATAAGTGATTTATTTTTTCTTCTTTATACTTTTGGCATTTTTCAAGTTTTCCACCACAAACATAGTACTTTTATAATCACTTATAAAACAAACTCTATTTTAAATGGCATGTATGTGAATATGTTCTGTTGACCTCACGCTGATAAAAACCTTCATAAATTTCACCACAAGTTTCCTTGCTGAGCAAAGACCAAGACCTTTGCTGATATGCATCTATTTCCCACATTTTTTACAACTCAACTAAATAACCAAGTGCAGTTGTTCTGGGCCAAAGTATGCATCCAAGGTCAATAGATTTCCCCTGCAGTGGCTGAGTGGGTCCAACATACTTAGAATGGTCACCCATTGGCTCATCTAATAAACATTAGTGTTCTGGAACAGGAAATATGTATCCATCTGAGAAGTGCAGTCATCTGTGTACAGAGTAAGCAGCTTGTCCTAAGAATCTTTATTAACTAAGGTTGTAGAAACAGAGCTTTACATCAGAGTACTGCACCCCCCCCCCCCAACAGAACACCCTTCTGGTTTAAGGCTTTTAAAAGCCCACTCCTGGGCTTCCCTGGTGGCGCAGTGGTTGAGAGTCCACCTGCCGATGCAGGGGACACGGGTTCGTGCCCCGGTCCGGGAGGATCCCACGTGCCGCGGAGCGGCTGGGCCCGTGAGCCATGGCCGCTGGGCCTGCGCGTCCGGAGCAAAAAAAAAAAAAAAAAAAAAAAAGCCCATTCCTTCAGAGCCCTTTTTCACGCCCCTCTTCCCAAGAGGAGAAATAACCCCAGACAATCTTAAAGAGACAGAGACTCAAAGAGGGTACTCCCTGTGGAAATAAGTGTTCAGCCTCTTTCTTCACCCCCCAAACCTGCCACCACCACCCTCCCAGCCCCAACCCTGAGTCCCTGTGGTGTGACCTTGACTACCATCAAATATTCTTCTCCTTGGAGTAAAATAGACGTGGTGAAAACTTGCAGAAGTTCTAAAACTAAAGCATGTGAAACCTTGAGTAAGACAAAGAACCTTTTGGAGCTTCCATTTTATCTATAACATGAGGGGGTACAACTAGTCTGGAGGTGATCTGGAATGTTCCAGCAGCTCAAGGATCTACGCTTAAAAAGCTATAAAAAGTAGCAGGGCCCACCATGGAGGACACAGATGCCATGATGCTTCCCAGGCCTGCTGTCTCCAAGAATATTTGCAGCAACCCGGATGACACTGCTATAAACACTTCTTACCCCTTCTCCGGCGCTCTTTCAGGCTGCTCCCTGTGTACGTTCACCGTCCTTTGCCTAAGGCTTTGCTGTTGCAGATACAACGCCGAGAGCTGGGAGTTTGCTACATTCAGACGACCCTACAAACTCTGAGTTTTGTCTTATGGAAATTTTTGATACGTGTTTAAGACACAGCTAGCAAAATAACTAGCTGGTTCTTAAAGTCCTGAACTTTAAAAGGCTTCTCAAGTACCAACTCATGCTCCAAAGATAAATTTGAAAGGAGTGGAGCTGAAATGAATCATAAACATGTGGATTAAATTTCCCACAAGGACCCAACCTTTTGAAAACTGAGAGAAATATGCTTGGGGAAAAAAAAGTCTTAATTCTACAAAACTCAAAATCATCCCTAAAAAGAATGAGATGTTTGCCAAATGCTTGAGTTAAAGGGGCAACATGTCAATGTAATCTCCTTTGATCTGACCTGCAGATAATCCAAATGGCCGTTCACCGTGCTCTGCAGAGCCCCGTGGGTGCCTGCCAGCCTCAGGTGCAACCACAGGGTCCCTAGGCCACGTGCGAGCTCAGAAGGGGGAGCCCACCCTGCGCCTCCCAATCCGCTCCCAAGAGCCCTCCTCGCCTTGGGGCAACTCTCAGCACCATAACAGTCACATTGGAGCAAGGTTTCTAAGTCCAACGTGGTTAGTGATGACGTAAGATGAACTAGCACCTTCAGGTTTTGCGATTTTAGGAAATGCTTGCCCTACCAATCAGGTGGACAAAAAACACATTCAGAATCCTAGCACCCACACTAAGGCGGGGGTCCAGCCAGCCCCAAGTCCCGGCTTTTGTCACAACTGATTATTTCCACTTTCCCTAGTATCATTCCCCGCGGACCCTCCCCCACACACTACGGCCGTATCTTTTTTTCTCACTGGCGAACTACTCATCAGAATTTTCCACACGCCGTCCCTACATGCACAACCACTCCCTGCCGAACCCCTCCGAAGTCGGGCTAGCGCCCCAATGTTTTCCGTCATTCCCTTTGCCTCTTGGAAGTACTGGGCACGTTGAACCACAGCCCGCTTCTGAGTCTTTTCTCCCTTGTTTCTGGGAGAGGACGCGTTCCTGGTCACCCTCTTGCTCTTGCTGTTCCCCCCTCACCACCTCCCCTCCCGGGAAAAGCCCTTGGTGGCCAGCACTGCCCCCAGCGACCCCTCGAACCTCACTTCTTCTTCTTTCCCTGCTGTCATTTCCTCTCTGACTCAACTCGACTTCCCGCTGTCTCCTTTCGGTGCCAGGATTTCCCATTCCGGTAGGTGGACTCTCAACCACCATCCAGACTGAGCAAAACTCCTACCCATTCACCCAGATTGCCCTTCAACCCCAAGAACTCCCCAACAATCACCAGCTTGCCCTTCCCCCAACCAAGGGCTAATTCCCTTCTAAATACCCAAAACCCCACACGGGGCATTTTATTTATGCCTTTCGTCCTGTCACATAGTCGTTATTTGTATGCCCGCGTCCCCTCCTTCAGCGGAAGTGCTCCCTGAGAACAAGAACATTGGCCCCTGTGTTTTGCATCCCCCCAAGGGCCCGGCATCGTGCTCCGTACGCAGTGGTATCTGTCGAAAGCAGAGAGCCCTCTCACGTGCCGAGATCGGCAGGCTTGGCAGGATGTGCCTTAGAGGCAGCACCGGCACAAGAGTTCTGGTTCTCTCTAGCAAATCCCAGCCTTCACTGCAGCCTGGAACACCAAGGGGGGATACTTACAACCTGGAAACGGTGCAGCAGGGTAGGAAAAGCAGCACTGAGACCTGAGACCCACTAATCAATGTGTCACAGACGTTCCCCTGCCTTTGGAAGGGGCTCCGTAAAGCAGGCCTCCCTGCCTAGAACAACGTCA
Organism: Physeter macrocephalus; assembly: GCF_002837175.3. Lineage (NCBI taxonomy): Eukaryota > Metazoa > Chordata > Mammalia > Artiodactyla > Physeteridae > Physeter > Physeter macrocephalus. Next base: position 86,018,097 of record NC_041227.1, read on the forward strand.
GGAGCCCGAAATGAGTAACCCTATTTTGCTGAATGAACCGGACAGGGCCAGATACGGGGAGAAGGAGCCCATGACAAGCGACTTCTCCAAACAGCCTCCAATCAATTTTCTGAGAATTAACCTATAAAAGTTGTTTCTTAAGCTTTCCGGATAGAACCGGTCTATTGTATAAATACTTCCTCAGATTTATGTCTGGCCTATAAAAACCAGGCTGGGCCTTTGGTTGAGGGCAGGAGAATCATATTTGGCTCCCATATCCTGGAACTACCCTATCATGCTATTGGCTAAGCCGACACCGAGGACCTTCCTTCTAGGTGAAACTTCCTTATAAGGAGGTCTTTTTTTTTTTTTTTTTAATACTTCAGTAATTATACCCACTTTGGAGAGCCTCCAAGGCAGACTGTCCATATACCTAGCTCTACAGCCAAGACAGACACAGCGAGGTGCCCGTTTGTTCAGACAAAGCTTTGATAATCAGAGGCCACTCTTCTCCCTCAGCCCAAGGCTTATAATGCAGCCAACAGTCTGCAAGGAGCAAATGCACTGGTAAAGCAGCAAGTCTGGGGAACACCTGGGGACACTGTCACCTGTAGAACTGCACAGGCACACCCTGCCTGAGTCATCTGAGTTACAGGAATGGACTTCTGATCAAAGACGGTGGCAGGTGTAAGGACTCCTCATGAGTCCACAGTGAACACGTTGGGTTTTTAGGGAAAATAAACCTGTTCCTGCTGGTCTCTGTGAGGATGGAGTGCAGAGCACACTTTGGGGGGGGGGGGGTGACAGGAAAAGCATAATTGATGGACAAACGGAATATTGTTGAACTCCCTTCATTTAGAGATTTCTTCTTATATCCTGGCCTGCCTTCTTGTTCATTTTAGAAGGCTTTCATCAGTAACTGTGAACCCTGGAAAGAGTTGCCTTTGAAGCAGCTACGCAGAGAGGAGAACTCGAACCCCGCTGTCAGTGGAAAATAAAGTCAAAATGGAAGTTCCATCTCCAGATCTAGATGGCACACTGGGCTCAGGCTGCAACCTTTTTTTTCCTGCCCCTAAGCCTGGAATCAGCAGAAGGAAATAATTCATAATTATACTAAAAAAATGGTGCCCTCCATAGACCAGAAATTAGTAGAAAACACTGACAGAGAGAAGACATGGATAATCAGATCGCAGAAGAGGTCAGGTGCAGTCTCCCATTCCCCCAGCCTCTTCCCCACCAGCCCCCACACTGTCTTGTTTCAAGACCATAACTTAAACCACCGCTAACCAGCTCTCTGCCAGACCACACACCAGGACGAGTCATGACACGCCCACCTCCCCAGGGATCAGTCCCTTCCAGGTGTCCAAGCCAGAATAATCCAGCATCACTGGGACTCTTTTCCCCATTCACTACCCACTCCTTTGTTCCATAACCCTCTCAACGTTACCTCTGCAACTCCTCGATTTTGATCCAAAAGTTCTCCTATAGCCCCAACGTCGTCTCTGAAAACCCTTGCCTCTTCCTTACCCAATGGAAACCTTGATGATATTGGTATCCCCGCAACTCTCTCAAGTTGGCGTTTTCCTCCTAAATCCATTTGCAACAAGACCAAAAAACCAGAAGGCTTCCTTTCTCTCCATCGCCACTTCCAAATCATTTGTCCTGCTCCGAAAACCCAAACTTTCTATAGGGAAAGGCACAGCACTTCTCTTTGGCCATCTTTGTCACAGTCCTAGCACTGGTTCCATCACTCCACATAAAACTGGAAGGATCTGCACCAAAATATTAACAGAGAGCATTTGTGCATAATGGGTGATTGTTACCTTCTTCGTGTTGTCCTCTTTACTGAATATGCATTGCTTTTGTTCACCTTCTTTGTTATTTTTTGTCTTCAGTTTATTTCTTCTATATATAATTTCTTGTTTTGGTTTTCCCTTTTGCTAACTTTGTGACTTGAATGATTAATTTGTTCATTTTTCAGTCTTTCATGGTTTTTTCCTATTATATAAATCTGATCCTCACACGTTTTGGCACACATTGCAACGATTATCATGAGATTCTAATTATTTCATAATTTCCAACACAATTTCACCTTTAACCACTTCTTGTAAGTATATTTATTTCATTTCTGAAGAATAGGGGATTTTCATTTTTACCTTAAAAAAGTGAGTTGTGGTCAAGGAATATATTCTGTATGATATCAATTATGTGGTGTTTATACTCAATAAATATAAAGTTTCTATGTGCTTTAAAAAAAATGGGGGAGGCTGTATCCAGGAATATGTATTTTGACATTAAGTCATCTTTGTTAATCATGACTTAAGCATTAAGTCATCTTTGTTAATCATGTTGTTCATATCTGGTATAGCCTTACTAATATTTTGTCTTCTCTTTCATTAGTTTCTGATACAGATATGTTAACATCTCATCATTGTGAATTTGTTAATTTTTCTTTGAAGTCCTGTCCATTACCTTCATATATCTGAGCCTAGGTCATTAAACTAGCATTGCCGTATCTTACCTGTGAATTTTTTCACTTATCACTCAGTATAATATTATCTGCACCAATGCAATTTGGCTTGAAACTGATTTTGTCTGATCAGAATATCACTAAGCAAATTTCCTTTGTTTAGCGCTTTCCTGGTACAGGTTTTTTTTTTTTTTTTTTTTTTTCCTCCTAATTTTTGAGGATTTTTCTCCTCTCCTGACTTCTATTAAAATGGATTATGTTTTCTTCATTCCCCTTTTCTCCTTCACCAGCTTGAAAATTATACATTGTAATTCATGGATTCATGCTTTTAGATACTTAAAATGCATAATTGACATTTAAAATAACGAAAAAACAACAAAAAAAACCACCCAAGCCAATCAAAATCTCTCACCCCCAGGTCTTAGAACCATTCGATTCTGATCTCCCTCCTCCGATCTGCCATCTTACTGTTTAGAATTTTAATTTCTCCCTGTTTGTAACCCTCTCCTCCAAATGAATTTGTTTGGAAGTCAATGTTTAGAGTTACCAAAATGTTCTATTTGTTTCATAGCACTGTAACTCCAACCCCTTTCCAATCCTCTGTGTTCAATTTTCTCCTTACTGATGTACACGCTTTAGTAGTTATTTCAGCAAGGGTTCTTTTTTTTTTTTTTTTTTTTTTTTTTTGCGGTACGCAGGCCTCTCACTGTTGTGGCCTCTCCCGTTTGTGGAGCACAGGCTCCAGACGCGCAGGCCCAGCGGCCATGGCTCACGGGCTCAGCCGCTCCGCGACATGTGGGATCCTCCCGGACCGGGGCACGAACCCGCGTCCCCTGCATCGGCAGGTGGACTCCCAACCACTGCGCCACCAGGGAAGCCCTCAGCAAGGGTTCTTTTGAAAATGTTATTTGCACCCCGCCCCATTGGTGAATGGTAATTTTAGCTGGGTAGAGAATTCTAGGATAATGGTTGTTTCTGTTAGCTGATGGCATATTTACATTGTATCCTGACAAACAATATTACTTATCAAGAGTCTGCTGTCAGTCTCAGTCCTTTTGTGAGTACTCTTTTATTCTCTCACTATATATAGGATCTTTCCCTTCCCAATGTTTTATAGTTTTACCTCAGTGTGTTTAGGTGTAGATTAATTTTCAGTGCTGCTTGGGACTCTGTATTATTTTAGTCTGAAGACTTATGTTTTGTTTCAAATCTGGAGAATTTTCTGCCATTGTCTTTTAAATTACCACCTCTCCCCCACTGTCACTAGTTTCTCCCTGTGGAACTTCTATTCAGTACATGTCAGACCTTCTCATTCCAGGTTTCAACTTCTTTTTCATAATTTTAACCTCATCATATCTCTGTGCCCCATTCTGAGTGCTTTCCTCAGATCTAACTCTGATCCCTTATGGTCTTTTAAAATTTTATTTTAGTAGCTATGGTTTTCATCTCTGGAAGTGATATCCAGTTGTTTTGCAAGTCTGACTGATTTTAAGCTTTTTTTCATGCTGCTCACTCCTTTCACTTTTAATAATTTTTAAGATATTTGTTTTAAGATCTTTTGGATTTTCCTTTTTTACAAACATTCTGATATTGCTTCCTATTTATAATATTTTACTTTTTCCAAAGCTATTTGAGTGCCTACAAGCATATCTTGGAGATATTGTGGGTTCTGCTCCAGACCAGCACAACAAAGCGAGTCGCATGTCTTTTTTGGTCTCCCAGTGCATATAAAAGTGATGTTTACACTATACCATAGTCTATTAAGTGTGCAATAGCATTATGTCTAGAAAAACAATGAATATACCTTAACTTTAAAATACTGCTAAAAACGCTAACCATCAGAGCCTTCAGCGAGTTGTAGTGGTAACATCAAAGATTACTGATCACAGATCACCGTAACAGATATAGTAATGAAAAAGTTTGAAATATTGCAATTACCAAAATGTGACACAGAGACCAAAGTGTGCAAATGCTGTTGGAAAAAGAGCACCAAGAGACTCACTCAACACAGGGTTGCCACAAACCTTCAATGTGTAAAACACACAGTATCTGCAAAGCACAATAAAACTATAGTAGGCACCAGGCATTGCTCCTGGGACTTGAAATATATCAGTGAACAGAAGAGACAAAGTGCCCTGGGGCTTGCTTGCAAGTGGAGGGAGAGACACAGTTATAAAATACGTGAGATACACGGTGTCAGAGGATGATAAGCCTAGGGAGAAAAAAAAGCAGGAAAGGTGGAGGGCGGGGAGGAGGCTACCATTTCAAATAGAATTGTCCTGGAAGAGACTTGTATAAGGTCGAACAAGAAAAAAAGACCCCACAGTTATCAAAGAGAACATTATTCCTGGCAGAGGGGGCCACGAGGGTAAACATCTAAGACAGTGTCATTCCTTGTCTGCTGGAGTGAAAGTAATGACGCCAGTGTGGCTGAAGAAAAAGGCAGTCAGAGGGAAGGTACCAGGTGAGGTCACAGCAAGGACAAGGAACAAAGGCATCAGAGCTCCTGTAAGGTCTTTGGCTTTTGTCTTAAGTGATATTGGAAGCCTTTAGAGAGGTCTGATCAGAGGAGTGACGGAATCTGATTTATATTGTCAGGATAACTCGGGATGCTTTGTTGTGAACATACAAATTGGACAAGGTGAGAATTAGAGAGACCAATAGGAGCTAGTGCCATAACTCAGTCAAAAGAGGACAATGGCTTAGACCACGATAGTACTGATGGAGGTGACAAGTAGTCAGATTATGCATGTATTATAAAGACAGAGCCAACAGGGATTTGGTGAAAATTTGGATGTGGGATGTGAGAGACATAGGGAAGACCCTACCTCATCATTCAAAGATGACTCCAAAGTTTTTGCCCTGAGCTGTTGGAAGGATGGAATTACCATTTACAGGAACAGGAAAGACGGCAGGAGGAGAAAGTTTGGGGAAGATCAGGAGTTTCTTTTGGATGCACTGTATCTGTTATCCATTGCTGCATAACAAATGATCCCCAAATTTCGCAAATTAAACCACACACCTTCATTATCTCCCAGTGTCTGACTGCAGCCAACCTGGGCGGTTCTGACTCAGGGTGGTTCAGAGGGCCATATGAGAGGGGCAGGAGCTTGGATATTTAGGGTCATATTGGAGGCTAGCTGCCGCACACGTTATATTCAAATTCTCATTAGAGGGCTTCCCTGGTGGCGCAGTGGTTGAGAGTCCGCCTGCCGATGCAAGGGACACGGGTTCGTGCCCCGGTCCGGGAAGATCCCACATGCCGCGGAGCGGCTGGGCCCGTGAGCCATGGCCGCTGGGCCTGCGCGTCCGGACCCTGTGCTCCGCAACGGGAGAGGTCACAACAGCGAGATGCCCACGTACCGCCAAAAAAAAAAAAATAAATAAAAAAAAAATAAATTCTCATTAGACACCTCAGGGAAGCTAACCGGAAGGTAATCAGGAGTTGAAGGCCATCTAGAGTGAAGAGGAGAGGTCCAGGCTGGTGACAGAAATGCAGAAATCAACAGTATAAAGGGAGTATTTAGTAATACTGTATGATATCACCCAGGGAGTGAGTATAGACTTTTGTTAATTTATTTGATTGAAGTATAGCTGACTTACAACGTTGGGTTAATTTCTGCTGTACAGCAAAGTGATTCAGTTATACATATATATACATTCTTTTTCATGTTCTTTTCCATTATGGTTTATCACAAGATATGGAATATAGCTCCCCGTGCTCTACAGGAGGACCTTGTTGCTCATCCGTCCACGTATACTAGTTTGCATCTGCTAATCCCAGACTCCCAATGCATCCCTCCCCCCTGGCAACCACATGTCTGCTCTCTATGGTAGAGACTTTTTTTGAAGGGATGGACAGACTCTCCCTCATGGTGTGCCATTCTTTGCTTCCCCTGTGGAAACGTCTTGTGCCCTGGGTTATGAAACCACCCTCCCACCCCCGGTGCAGTGTTGAGAGTTTAGGCTGTGGCTCCAGAGGTTTCATTCCTCCTGGAGTTTTTTACGTGCGTTTCTTGGCCGAGTCTCCTTCTACCGTTTACATTTACATTTGTGGTACAAGCCTGGGGTGACCCTGTGTTTCTCCCACCCAAGGGCACAGCTTCTGTGCTGCTTCCCCAGACTGGTAGGTGGAGAGGTTTTCTGCAAAGGAGTAGCCCTTGGAGGGTCCAGCTCCCCCTTTCAGGAGGCCCAGACCATCCCTGCTGCCCCCCATGGTAGGTAAACCTGCAGCCCTCAGCCCTGGGGCCCGTGTGTGGACCCCTCACTGCTCCCACCTATTGCTCTGGCCTGGATTTCTCCATTTCCATTGCCTTGTGACTCTTCCTTTTAACTTGATTAGGGATTACAAAGTATCTTTTATAATAATTTATCTAGCATCTCTATGCCTTTTGGACAGGAAGGGAACATCTTGTCTGAGTCAGGTAGACCCACCATTTTGTTAGGAAAGCTTCCACATATCACTTTTCCATTAGGAAAAAAAGTAAACCTAAACCTTGTTTGCAAAAGGCTTGATAAAATATTTTCATTTCCAGCTCTCTATTCAAATTCTACTCCACACCATTCTCTCCATTTAGTTCCCAGACACCATCCTAAATTCTTCCCACCCTAAAAGGCCTCTTTCAAAAATTCTTCTCATAATCCCTTCCCCTTTGTTAGTCTAAAATTAAGTAGTGATTCTCTCCTCTGAAGTCATTTTAGAAAAAGAAGAAAAAGCCTAGAAGAGATATTTCAGCCCTTCTATGGCGCGGACTCTGGTTCTTAGGTTTTTTTCTATTCGAGTCACATATGTGTTGAAATTGCTTTCATAAACTATATTTACTTAACCCAAAACTCTACCTTTTTTAATTGCTATAAATGGTAAGAACCCAAGTTTTTTCTATCAAAGGTTTGAAGACAAAACATGATGAATAGCAGTTTAACCTTTTTCTCCCTGGAGAAAACATTCGTTTCGTTTATCATTAGGGAGAAGTGATCTTTTATCTTCAAATCATGAAACAAAACATGGATCTACTTGGACAATCAGAATCTATTTAGAGAAAGAAACAAAATCTCAAGGCCTGTTTACACCGGCAGTAAGTAAACATCAGGCCCGGTGCGTCCCGCCTGTGAGCCTACCTCGCGATCCAGCCAATTGTTACTTTTCAACAAGCCATCTCATTTTAAACCAACTTCCAAAGAGCAGGCTGGCCTCCACTTTGAGGCTGCTCCGCCTCTTATCTGCTGAACTCGGGGATGTGCAGGCAACCCCCTTTCGTGGCCCCAACACAGGCAGCAGCAGACAGGAAGGAGGGTCCCAGAGTTCAAGCTCCAGGCTGCGAAACACCAGAAGCAGAGTGAAGATGGGGGCCCAGAAGCCCACCCCCACCACGTGCTCCCGGCAAAGGCCCACCCAACGTGGCCCCATGCTGCTCTGTCGGCCTTGGAGGGCACCATGGCCCGTCTCCGCGTTGAAGTCGGGCAGCACCGGGAGCCAAGGGTCTCTGGCGCCCCCTCGTCACACTTCCGCCCTGGACATCACCTGGTCCGGCTCCACCTCCCCCACTCCCCCTCCATCCAACACTAGCAAACTCCCTCCATACTGAACCCTCCTGTGAACCGTCCTCACTGCCCTCTTGCCGTAACTAAAACCTCGCTTCCCCCGAGGACACAGCTCTCCCTCCAGGCCTCCCAAAGGTTAACCACTTCTCCTTCGCACACCTCAGGCCACAGGACCTGCAGGCGGGTTCTGTCCTTCCTGCCCCTCACAGCTGTTCTCAAACCGTGGTCCCTCCCGCCTCCCGGGCACCCTCAACGGCAAAGCTCATGCCTTCAGATTTCACCACTGGGTGGCCCTCTACGCTTTAGCCATCCGCAGACTTCTAGAAGACTCCCCTTCGCTCCTTGAAGATTTAGTTCTTAGTTCTCCCCGTTATGCTCCCGCATCTTCCTTGATTATGATGATACCCAAGCGGGGGACCCTCTCGTACCCTTACCCTGCTGGCCTCCAATGGTACTGCCCCCTGTCCTTTCTCAGCCACTCACTTTACCGGTTATGCCAGACCTGGTCTTACCTCAGACCACACCCACTACCCCCCAACCGCAGCTGTTCTACCTAGTGAGTCGGGCATGACGGCCACCTACCTTCCCAGCTCATTCTTTGGAGCTGTCTGGATCCCAACAACCCTGCAACCCCACCAGGACCTCCACCCCTCATTCTTCTCCTCTCACGGAGCTTAGAGCCCAGGGCCCGTCATGGCCATCGCTTCCTTGCCTGTTAGCTCGACTCCCTTCCTTCTCGAACTCTCTTTATCGCCCTCTTCCCCGTCTGAGCCCTCACCTGTGCATCTGAACACGGTTCAATCACGGGGACTGGCCACTTTAAACGACAGGCACCCCCGTCTCAAGCGGGTGCTTGGTGCACTTGGCCATCCCACCGTGTTTCCCTAGTCCCATCATTCTGAGCGCCAAGGGGACGTGTCAACATCGTCACCTCTGTCTTCACATCATCAACACCCCCCTCTGCTGGTGCCCCTGCTTCCACTTTCTGACCACGTAGAAGAAACCACCACCAAAAACAAAACCACACAAACCCCTCCGTACATTCTTACTGCCCCATCTTCCAGGCTAATGGGTATGTCTGTCGCCGTTTCGAACCTCCTTCCCTGGCCCGCCTTCCTGTTTTCATGGATGAATCACGTGTCCTCCCGGATGCAGCTAATCCTTCCACCTGACCCTGGATCCCGCAAGTTCTTGCCTGTTCAGAGCTATCACTTCAACAACCCTGCCATCCCTCCCTATCATTTATCTTTCCACCCCCGCTACATTGTCTCCGTCAAGATATAAAATGCTGTCTTATCTTCCACTTTAAAAAAAGAAGCCCTCCTTTAACCCTACCTTCACTTTCAGGTACTGGACTTTTTCTGCTTTCCTTAAAGGTAAATTTTTGAAGGGGTCGGAGACACCGAGTTTGGACACTCCCCCAGGCCCTCTTGCACCCACCACCACCTGGTTTTGATCCCATTTACTCCTCCAAGGTGCTCCTATGAAGGTCACACCCCGTGGTCAGATCCCGGGGTCCCCCCAGACTGACCCCCCCACCCCATCCCCACTCTCTCCACGTCACGGAACCCGCTTTTCATGTCCTCCGACCCCACTGGCCGTGCCTCTTCCTGTTCCGCCTCACCTGCCCAGCCTCTCAACGCTGGAGGACCCAAGGCTCCATCCTGGAAAGTTCTCTTCTCCAGCTCTGTTGGTTCCCTAGCCCATTAAATCCCAAACCACGGCTTTCTAGACTACCTGCAGCTGACACTAACCCTGAACTCTAGCGCTCTCTCTCTCCCTCCACTCGGACGCCAAAAACCCTCTCCAACTTAACACATCTCGTGTCTATCTCGGCAAAACCTATTCTCTCCACTTCAAAAGATGGCAAACCCATCCTTTCAGCTGCAGAAGCCAGAAGCCTAAACAGCATCCTTCAGTCCCCTCTCACCCTCACAGCCATATCCACTCTACCCACAGCTCCACCGGCTCTTCCCTGAGGACCTGTCCCGAAACTTGTCCTGAATCCGATCACCTCCCTCTCCTCCCCCATCACTGCAGCTCTGCTTCCAGCCGCCATCAGCTCTCCCTGCTTCCACCTTTGCCCTCGTTACTCTGTTCACAACAGAGCTGTTGGAAGGATGCTTACAAAGTGTGCATCTGTTATGACACACTGCTACTCAAATCACCAATGGCTCTTCATTTTACTTATAGGGAAAACCCCATAATCTCTTGGGCCCCATCTTTCGCATCCATGGCTGTCTTTCTGTCTCTCTCTTTTCTTCCCTGGCTTCCATCACATGGGTCTCCTGTTGCTCCTGGAACACGAAGAACATCCTCCCCTCTAGCCTCTGCTCAGAAAGCAGGTGTCTGCATGGCTCACTCCCTCAATCCTTCAAGCCTGTAGTCTTAATGTCCCGTTCTCAGGCCTCACCTGACCATCCACATAAAACAGCAACTCACCAACTACCTAACCCTTGTTACGGGTTGAATGCTGTCTCCCAGAAAGATGTTAAAGTCTACTGCCCTGGGAATGTGACCTGATTTGGAAATAAGGCCTTTCCAGATGATCAAGTTAAGATGAGGTCATTGGGGTGGGCCCTCATCCAACACAACAATCCTTATAAAGAGGGAAAATCTGGAGTCAGAGACAGAGACACAGGGAGAATGCCACGTGGAGATCGGGGTTACGTTGCCACAAGCCAAGGGACTCACAGGTCCCTCCCCAGCACCGTTAGGGGCAGGGTTGGCTCTGCCAACCCCTTGACCTTGGAATCTGACCTCCAGGGCTGTGAGATTATACATTTCTGTTGTTTAAGCCACTCGGTTGGTGGTACTTTATTATGGCAGTCTCAAAGGAAACTAATACAGTTCCCCTCCCCAGATTTATTTTTCTCTAGACCACACACCTATCTGATATTTTTTTGTTTACTGACTGCTTTCATCAAGAATGATTTCTTTAGAGAAGGGGCTATAGTCTCTGATATATACATATAGTATATATACATTCACCACTATGTTCCCAGAGCCTGGAAAAGTGCCTACTACCTAGGATGTGCTCAGTGCTACGTGCTGAACGAATGAAGGGAGTGAGTAAGTTCCTTCAACAAAATGTGACACCCTACTTTGTGTGAAGAAGCTGAGCCAAGACTGACTTTGTTGTGAAACAAGAGAAATGGGTTTAGTGACAGGAGCTTTCTCGTAATTTACCGTCCACGCCCACCTTGGTATTTCTCTCAAATCCTTATAATTAACCTGATGATTCTTCCCCAAGCCTCCATTGTTCTAGGCTTCTAGACTAGACCATTTCCTTGTTATGTAAAAGAATATGGCCCAAGAGTGCTTTTTTTCGCGGTACGCGGGCCTCTCACTGTCGCGGCCTCTCCCGTTGCGGAGCACAGGCTCCGGACGCGCAGGCTCAGCGGCCACGGCTCACGGGCCCAGCCGCTCCGCGGCATGTGGGATCTTCCCGGACCGGGGCACGAACCCGCGTCCCCTGCATCGGCAGGCGGACTCTCGACCACTGCGCCACCAGGGAAGCCCCTGAGTGCTTAGGGGCTCATAGGTCATCCTATGAGCAAACTAATCTCAATCAATGTCCTCCTTTCTGTCGACTCTTTACCTGACCATTCCCCGAACTGTCCCCCTGCCCACCCAGTAAAGTCTTTTCCTCACTCCTGTCCTCCTTTACATAAAAGGTTAGCTTTGCCTGCAAATTCTCCAGTCACGTCTTCGCCGGAGCACCAGCCCCTTAGTTTCTTAAATTCCCTTGAGATTACAGGATTACGATTCAAAGATGGGAATCTGCGGAAAAGAAAATGCTTTGATATACACCTGAGGGAGAAAAGGAGAAATGCTCAAGACTTTTTCCATACCTGTTACCTCTCAATTGTACTGCAAATTCGCAACTCGGTTCCTACCCTCTGAAAATTCTGGGAAAAATCAAATCTTAAAACTAAAAGCACTCAGAGAGTCTCAGATTTTCAAGTCAAGTCAAGGTGACGAAGGTCAACTGCCACAACCCAGTTGTACCAGCAGTTAAGCTTGTGGAGTCACATATTTTTTTCTTTTCCTAGCTGAGAAAAGAAAGTGTCTTTAACAAGGAAATATACCAGTACAGACTCTGAGAAAGGCATTCCGTGGAATCCAACCAAAAAATGCTCCCTCCTCCAAGCAGCTCTCCCAGATTGCATCTGAGATTAAAGACTTCTCCCTCCAAGGTATACCAAGGTCACTGAATTCGAGTATCTTGGACTCAATCCCACCTGCTTTCATCATTTTCCTCTATGTGCCATACTGCACTTCCTAAATAGTGGAAGCTGTGAAGCATGAACTCATTGCACTTTTAAATATCCCTCACGATGCCTTTTGCAGTATGCAACAGGCTCCCCATAAAGATTTGATAAGTGAACACAAGAAGAGAAAAGATAAGACTGGAGGAAACAGATCCCTTGACCATCTCAGAAAAAACAAATTATATCCTGAGTTTGGGATTCCCTGAGAGGGGGACAGTCTCACGACTGCTCTACCACCTGCAAGTTTCTCGGAACCCATCGCGTGTCTGCTTTGCACGGTTCATCACAGAGCTTCAATTCCACCACCACAAATCCCAGCAGACTCTCCAGATGCAGCTCTCGTATTAAAATTCTGTCCCAAATGCCAACGTCACTTCAAGTGCTGTTACAAGCAGCCTCCAGTCCCAAAGGGACACGGCTGAGTCTCGCTCCCCTGAAGCGGGAACAACTGTGGCCCAGGACTGAGGATATTCGGGGCGTCTGCACTTACAAGGGAGAGGAGGGTCTCAGGGAGCGAAGAACCAGTTCCTGGCCCTGGAGAGAAGATTTCCCTCCCTCTTCATGCCTTAAATTCCAGTCCCATCTGCCTGGCTACGTGATGCTTTCTTTAGGAGAAAACGTATCTATCTAACAAGGCAGCATTAGTTACAACAGCCACCAAGGGGAAGCAATTCAAATGCAGCAATCAACAGATGGAGATGCACAGTGTCATGCGTCCATACCATGGAATACTTGCCAGCGTTAAAAAGGAAGTTCTGACAGGCGCCAAACACCAATGAACCTTGAAGACATTCTGCCGAGTGAAATATGCCAGCCGCTGAAAGGTAAACACCGTATGATGCCACTTACACGAGGTATAATTGGTCAAATTCATAGAGACAGAAAGCAGAACGGTGGTAGCCAGGGGCGGGGTCGGGTGGGGAGAGCAAACTGTTTAGTGGTTTTGCAAAATGAATAGAGCTCTGAAGATGAACGGTGGTCTTGGCTACACAACATGAATGCACTCAATGCCACTGACTTGCACACTTAAATAGTCAAGACGGTATGTTTTATGTTACATGCATTTTGCCACAAGTTTTTTCCATTAAAAAAAATTAGGTTCAGAAAAAACATCATTTCTGATCAGGAAGAGCAGAAAAGACACCACAGGTGAGCTTACATTTGGGTCTCTCGACCTCCAGGGTCAGGAGAGGTCCAGCAGGTGGAAGGGTGAAGGAGAAGCACATTCCAGGAAGGAAGAAAACCGCAAGAGAACGCAGCTTGCCTGGGGACCCAGGGAAGGCTGAGTAGCCAGTGGGGATGGTCTGCATGGACGGCAGACAGGAGGAAAGAACGGGGAAAAATATGCACCCAGGCGAAAGCGTAGAGACCGTTCGTAGCAGAAGCCTGTCCCTTCCTCACTCCAGGAGACCCGCACCCAAATGCCCAAGGCATCCACGGCTCCCTCACCCCTTGAACGAGTCAGGCCTCACTTTGGCCTAAGAGAGAGTCTGAGTCCGGCTCAGATAGGAAACACAGCTGCCTCTGCCAAGCCACAGAAAAGCCCACGCTTGGCTCCCGAATTTCCCTCCTGCCAGGCCAAGAGGGCCTGCCGTGCTGTCCAGATTTGTCCAAACTATCGTGATGACCCCTTCCAAGAACTCTGAGACCCGGCCCCGGCTCCAGGTAGAGGTGACCCTACTCAGACCCCCAGGAGGAAAGCTCTGATGGACGAGCTTCCAGCAGAGAGCGGGGTGGCTCCTGACGCACCAGCCCAGTGGAAGAAGGGCAGCCCGTCCCCTGGAGAGAGCAGACACGGGGTCCTCGCAGGGTGAAGGCCAGGGCTGTGGTGCATGTGCCCGCCGGAGGCTGGGCCCTACACCGTCTGCGATCCAACCTTTCCAAAGCTCGGAAGGAATCCAGCATTCTCCTTAGCCCATTAGCCCATTTAGTGAGACTGCGTAGTATTTCATAACATCTATCTCCCCTCTCAAGTCTATGACCTCCTTGAGGACAGGGGCTGTTTCTTTCTCTTGGTAGGGCCTAGGAAGATGCTTAATAAATTCAATGAGTGTAGGAAGGAAGGAACGAGCTCGGATCTTGAAGGTAAGCCCTTGCTGATGCTATCCTCGGTGATAAAGATCTAGCTTTACACAACAAACTAACTTTAAGTGGAAACAGACGTGGACTTTCCAACAGCTGATGCCCATTAGGTGAGGGACACCTCAGAATCGCATATCATCTGGTCCAGATGCAGCAACAGGGAAGAACTGGGCTCTAAAAGTCCTGCAACTCAACTCAGAAGGCACCCTGCCCCACATATGCTGTTTGGGCTCTTTAGGAGTTTCAGCCACTGTTTCCAGAAAAGCCTCACCGTTGACATGTCAAATCTCAGAAGATATTGCTACTGTATCTTAGTTTGATTGGCTTTTCACATCATTTACCTTCCTCTTGCTTCCTCCTGAGCACAGTAGCAAAAATGTGAGTAGCTTTTACCTAACAATGACAACGATAGCTAACATTTATTCAACACTTACTAAATGCCAAGTGTTTTACATAGATCATCTCATTTATTCCTCACAATAACATTAAGAGGGAGTAGCTATCGTTACCCCTACTTTAAAGATGAGAAAACAGGTACAGGAAAATTAATTTGCCCACAATCATACAGCTAGTAAGGAATGGATTTCTCTCTAGTTCAGTAATGGTTCAGATATGTTGTAAACTCGACTTCCTAAGCCAGATGGACAGTCTCCCTTGAGCTACGATATCCTTTCTGACAATATCATGTCCATCCCCTTATATAAAACCACATAATTAACTGCATATAAAACTGCATAATTAAAGCTGGGCAGAGAGTACTGATTAAGGATGGGCTGTGGAGTCAGGGAGCCTTGGGCTCAAGGCCTGGCTATGTTATTTGTAGCCTATTAGCCTCTCTGGGATTCCATTTGCTTCATCCAGAAAATGAAGATTGATAAAAAACTCATTACAATGATCGAACGAGACAATAAATGGAACGTGCTTGGCAAGTAATACACAGTGATTACATGGTAACCGTTAACTTTATTCTTAGCAGTGCCTGCGCATGGAAAGAAGGTCACTGTAGACTCTGCCCGGAGAATCTCAGAGAGGCAAGTGTCTAGGACCCAGGCAGGTAGGTCGAATAAAGATACTGATCAAAGAAACACCTCAGCGCTCCAGAGAGGTGGACAGCATTATTTACGATGCTTCTGGTGGTATCCTGTATAACACCCCAAACCGGGAGCTAACTGAATTCTCTCTATTCCATCAGAAGGCAGTCACACAGACAGGCCTGCGGTGCCTCCCAACTCCAGAGGGCACCATTCTCAGAACAGAGCAGGCTCGCCAGTGGTCTATGTGAACAGCATCTGTCGAACTTGCGCAGTGTGGTGAGCTGGCCTACAAATCCTTGCTCACCTCCTTTTGTGGCCCATTTGTCCTTCAAAGGCCGACTGCCTTGGGGACATCGGGTGGATTAGAAATTAGGATTCGTGGGCTTCCCTGGTGGCACAGTGGTTGAGAGTCCGCCTGCCGATGCAGGGGACGCGGGTTCGTGCCCCGGTCCGGGAGGATCCCACATGCCACGGAGCGGCTGGGCCCGTGAGCCATGGCCGCTGAGCCTGCGCGTCCGGAGCCTGTGCTCCGCAACGGGAGAGGCCACAACGGTGAGAGGCCCGCGTACCGCAAAAAAAAAAGAAAAAAAAAAAAAAAAAAAAAAAAAGAAATTAGGATTCGAGTCCTAGCTCTACAACCGACTGTCTGAACTTTACCAAGTTATTTAACTTCTGAGCCTTGAATTATTCATCTTTACAACAGAGATTGTCACCATTGTCATACAGGTGTTGGAAGGGTTAAGTGAAGTGACTATACAATGTGACCCGTAAGAGTCTCGTCGTAACACCAGTGTTTCCATAAGAGTCGTACTTTGTGTTGTTATTCCATTTTTCAATGCAAGATGCGTTAGCCAGAAGGATTCAAACTCCAAAAAACGTGGAACTCAAAGCTGGTCTCATAGGCAGTACATCACGGTCCTAGCAAATGTTATCTTTACCAGATCCCATCTTTCCCCACACAAAGGTAAATAAGAAATAAATCTTAAATAAAATATAAAATATGGTGTATGTAATATATGTACTTAAATAACGTATAAAATTATAAGTAAACCTTAATCATAAAGCCATCCAGAGGGTTTCTTGCCCTCAAGTTCATCAGGTACCGAGTAGTCGCGTCCCCTCCCTATCAAGCAAAGAAGCCAGGCCCTCGGTAACCTTGCGCAGCTGAAATCACTACCACTCCCAGTGGCCCCACTGCTTTCAGACTCCCGCTAACTCTGGCTCAGAAACGAGCTCTGCAATGAAAGGTGCTGTGAAGCAGCTCTGCGCCCCCCTGCAGCAGCACGTGTCTGCCGTGAAAGTGAACCCCCAGATTTACGTGCTCTGCCCAGGGGCCCAGCTCATCCCCCATGTCGGCTTCATTCCCCAGGTCCCTGGTCCTGCTGACTCTTAGGATCTCCAACAATCCCTTCAAATGCAAAACGTAGCTTCCTTCATCTTTGCCGGTTACAATCTTAGTGACGTGACTAGGGAGACCATACAAGGACGAACACATGTGTTCAGAAAATGTGACCAGCTTCCAAGATCACCCTTTTTTCTCCCACCTCCTTCCCAACTGCCCCTCCAGATGACACCCCCAGTTGATGTGTCCTAGGCTTGTAGGTTTAGATTCTCCCAGAGACAGAAGCATCCCTGGTTCCTTTCAGAACTGTATTGGAATTACTTTCTGGGCAAAAAGAAAATTTTACAGAGAGCTCTTCTTTATGTAAAGATTTTATATATCACAGTGAGGGGTTAAATCTGTCTAGTCATGTGTGAACACCTTATCTTAAACATTTAAAGCATTCTTAATAAAACTTTTAATTTTTACAATGGAAAAAAAATGCTGCTAGTCATTAGTTTTCTGGCTTTTTGTCACAAGATCTTTACATCTCTATTTTCCAGCCATAAGTAAAGGAAAATTAAGATATTCATCCGGGAATAGCGACAGTCCCAAAGAGGGTGACTTGAGAAAACATTTAAGTACATGGTGCTGTACTAGAATCTCTGTCACTAAAATAGACTCTCGATATGGGTTGTTACTGTCACTTCATAACTTCTGGTTTGTAATTTTAGCACTTATCAGAGTCCAGTATTCTCTTTGACAAGGTCTTGTAACTGGGGTACACTGCCACCAAGTGGTGGTAAATACCATGCTCACGTTCATTTTAACCCAATCTGTGCCTGAGATTCATGGGCCGTCTATTCAACAAATAAATAAACCTAGGACTGTCTACTTTTGAATAGCAAAAATATGAGTCTTTATCAAAATAGTCTAAGATTATAAACATTGCTTAAGATAGTATCAAGCAATTTCAGAAAGAGAAATGTGTGATAACCACTATCATTTAATGCCAGCAGCCAGATAGTAGTCTGATCTCAAACATGCCTCGGGAAAAATTTCTCAAAATTGATTTCTGAAAGACACTAAGCCCTGAACACAAAACAGCACATTTTAAACGACTTCTTTACATGGATTTTGAAACTGTGACCGTGACTGAAAAATGGCAACAGACACAAAGCTGACAGTTAAAAAAAAAAAAAAGTGAAGAAAACCATTGTTCTTGCCGGCCTTTATCCATAACTGCATTTGCTTCCCGGCAGACACCCACCCCAGACAACCAGGCGTGTTCTCCAGATGGTGGCGGGGCGCCCTCCACGGGGAGGATGGGGCCCCTGGGGCAAAGACGCCAGACAGACGGAATCTGGGGGCCCCTCCATCCGCCCAGGATGCCCACGAGCAGCAGAGGCTGCCATCAGAGACTCTGGCAAAAGCCAGAAAAGTCCATTTTTTTTTCCGGGGAGAACTTAAGCGAGGTTGTTTTAGGTAACAAGAAAGTCTCAAAACCAAAGGCTCTCCTCCCATCTCCTCTCGGGTAACCTCACAGGGGGCCAGACCAGCTGGAACCCAGCAGCAGCGCCCGGGCTGGGAAACACCACCACACCGAGCATGCGTCCTGCAAGAACCCCACCGAGCCTCTCGCTAAGGAAGGTGAGGGCCGTAACCAGGTTCTGTGACCCCAGCTCAAGATCTCCTGGCACAGGCGGAAGTACCAGGAGCTGCGGGTCCCTGGAAGGGCTTCGGGGAGGCGGGGCCTCCCAGAGAGAGAGGGCTGTCAGGCGTCAGACTGTGCTGAACTCACAGCCGCCGACCCCTGTGAGCGGGGCACGTCCCTGAGCACCGCCCGGCCCCACCCTCCTCATCTGGGAGGCTGGGGACACAGACGCCACAGCTCGGTGGAGGGAAGATGCTTGGGCGACACCGGTGAGTCCCACCAGGGACTACTGACACTTAACTGGCACCATCACGCAGATGGACTGGAGTCTGGGGGCCTCACCTGCACAGCTTCGCTGCCCTCTGAGTGACAGGCTATGCAGAAACCACTGGGCTGGGGGTGAACCTTTGACACACGTGATTGACTTCTCCATCAACCGTACCGCCCTGTGGGGCCGGGTGTCGGGCGGGGAGGACCCACCGGCGGAGGACGTCACTTAGAGTAACACGCCGGATTCCGCTGCCCTTACCTGCTTCTATGCGCCGCGGTCCCTGCAGGGGGCGTGCGGGGCTTCTGTACCTCAGCCTCCCTGAGTACTTCTGGGGGTCCCCAAAGGGGGTCCCCCACGGCGTACGTCCAAGTCTAGTCAGCTAACGCCTGCCGGGGCCACCTTCCCCCTCCCCTCCCGGCGAGGGGACACCGCACATGAGGTCCTCACCTCCACCCCCGGGTCCCACCCAGGCGAGCTGCCTCCCTAGGGCACAGACAACGCCGGACAACCAACTGGCCGCTGCCCCCCCCCCCACCCCGGGCACGCGCAAGGCAGGAGCTGCCCTGAACTGCCTGCAGAAGAAAGGAGGAGGCCGTGATGGCAGATCAAAGTTGGCCATAAACCCTCTGCCCCGCCCTCCTAACCGGGGCGGGGTCGACGTCCTCTGCACGTGACCCCAGCCGGCCAGTGACTGCTTTGGCCAGGAAAGCGCGTGAAAGCAATGCGGCTGCAGGACCAGCAGCTTCTGCCTCGGGCTTCTGGCGCCCCGAGCCACCTGCTGGCGAGAACACGCCCAGGGGCGCAGACTCGGCGGACCCTGAGCATCCAGCCTCCCCGCCAATGTGCCAGGGATGAGAAGAGGCCACCTAGGACCAGGGGAGCATCACATCAACACCCCTGAGGGGCCCAATAAACGCAGGCTGCTTGGACCACAAGGGTAGCCCAGCCGAGCCCTGCCCAACTTCCTGACTCACAAAACCATGGGAAGTAATACGACAGTTGCCTTAAGACCCCAACTCGAGGAACAGACTGTCAGGTGGCGTGAGATCACCAAAACTACCTCTCCCACCGCTTTCCTTGTTTCGTTTCACACCAACAGCGAAGCAACGTCGTCTACGTTCTGCCTTGGGACTAAGGTCACTGAGGTTTATCTCGCTACCACAACCCCCATTAGACAGCCACCCCTCCCCTGCACCACACCCCGACCATGGGGACATGGGGCCGGGAGACTAATGGGAGTGCGATGCTCTGTTCTCAGAGCCCGCCAACGGCTGGGCATCTGTTCAAGGCAACGAAGTGTGTGCCGGACCCTTCTGCCCCCTCAGGGTCGACTTCCTCACCAGAGGCTCGCAGCCTCTCCCACAAAGGCTCCCATCCCAGCAGAGGACACAGCTCAGGGTGAAGCTGGAAACTTGCTACACATACTTCTCTGTCCGTCAGCAGAAGAAAAGCGTCCTCGAGATGCCCAAGGCTTTCCCTGGATCCAGGAGGTTCCACTCCCCGCCAGCTCCATGTCTCTTGCAAGAGACACGAGGCACGTCTCAGGCTGCTTTCCCCCCAGGATGGGCCTGGGTTTCAAGGACTTGAAAGGGTGCTGCTAGCACAGTGCAGGCCAAGGCTTTTCAATAGCTCCTGGCACGTCAGCTGTACACGCTGGAAGACTGTCAACACAGACCCTGGAGCCGCTCAGGGCTGTGCACGGGGCAGCAGCAGGTCAGATAAGATCTGTCTGGCACGTATCCTGCGGGCGGAGAAGCATGGAGTCCTCTTGATTTAGTTCCTGTCCATTTCAAGAGACATAGGGGGTCTGGGCAAACAAGGTCTTTTACAGTAGAGTTAGGGAGGCAGGTATCCACAATTATATAACAGATTCACCTCATTTGGGGATGCAGGGCCTAAATATGTATTAGATTAGAACATGCTGGCATCTCCACAGGACTTTTAAAGTTTTTATGCTTTACTATCAAGTTGGCGTGTATCTTCATAAGAAGGCCCTCAATATACAGTGACTAAGACACAACACCTACAGGGCAATGGAGACTCACAGACAGAAGGGATGATGCAGTTTGTCCTAATGCCATATAATAATATGGGGGTTCGTCATTTTTACAGCCCTTTCAGTGATCTGTTGCCACGATGTAGAAGGGGGCTTATTGTCACCTCTGCACTACAGCTGAGAAAACAGGAGTCCACAGAAATTGTGACCAAAATAATCAGTGGCAGAGATGGAATTCAAAGGTGACTTTTCTGAAGCCCCATCTGTGTTCTTCATGCTCACCTGTCTACCTGTGGTGAACAGGTTTCGTTTTGGCCTGGTTGTTAAGGCAGAAGTCACACCGTCTTCTTTGAGAAGGAGGAGTCCCGGGAACCACCCCGCTCCTCCACGGTGAGGCGTGAGATGTCGAAGTCCCCCCACCCGTGACCTCCCGCCCGTGTTCCCCTCTTTGGAGTCTGACTCCCGGATGGAGAAGACGCTGGTGCAGGTCTGTGCCCGTTCAGAAGCCTGGCGGTAGCCCCTCCTTCCACATGAGCTCCTCCCTATCTATCCAACGGATTCCTTTTTGTCTAAAGCAGCCACTCGGGAACTGTTGCTTGCAACAAAGGAATCCGGACACCAAGCCCCAGTCAAAAAAGGAGTTCATTTCAGCATATGCTACTTCAACATCTAATTCTTTCGTTTCTAATAATGTTAGATCATATATTACGTTTTCTGCTGATGATGTAGCAGGATGTTAGACAGAATATTTCCTGTTGTCTCAGACTTGACAGCCAGGACCCAAATCTGGGATCAAAAAGGTATGAAGTATCACATGTTCTAAAAAGAACCAAAAATAACCAGAAACCTCCCTCAGAGCTTATTGTGAAACAGTCATACTGCTGTATTAACTTTTACTTTCTGTATTCTGATGCACTGACAGCTTGGGGCTTTGCTAACCTTGGGGGGACTTAATTCCTAGAGATAGTAAACCACTGGCCCCTGAGAAAACCATTCAAATGCAAACCAACCAATCAAGAGGCCACACTCCCAACTGCTTCTTCTTTTACATCTCACACTCTGGACCTCTGTCCACCCGCCCTAATCACTCCAGGGCTGGGTACCAGACAACTGCGAGAGCCGCTATGCCCCAGAGCCCACTGAAATTATCCAAACCACCAAATCCTAAGCTTGCTTGGCCGGCCTTGCCTGCTCCTTCCCTCGGAAACCACAGGAAAAGGCTCTTGCCCACAGCACCCCCTCCCCGTCCCGGCCAACCCTGGTGCTCCCCGTGTGGCCCTGTCTGCGGCCCCTCCTGTTTCTAGGGACCTGTGAGGATAATACACGTCATACTCCATGATGGTCATTTCTGTGTCTGCATGTCTCACCACGAGCAATTAAAACAAATCCAGATGCAACACCCTTAAAACCCTGGCTGTGCCCCCCAGACACCCCCCAACACCGCACCCCTTTAGAAGAATGAGGGGAGAGAGCAGAGCTGTAGGTGCAGGCCTCGTGATGTACAGTGGCGTTTCCCGCCTGCTCTCCAAAGTCAAGTGAGGGGAGAGAATCCCGATAATCTCTCACAGTCACGATGGGTACTGCAGGAAGGGGAACTGGCCTTCCTTCTCCAGTTGGAGATCTCCGTCCTTAACGGACTTGTGTCTACGTGGACAGGAGAAAAGAGAACCGGGGGCACATGCAGGAGGGGATGGGTCCACTGCTGAGCCTGGCCAGGACGCAGCACGAGTTTCCCATGGGTTGAGCGGACGCTGGAATGCAGCTGGGCTCGAGCCATCTTTCCGGTACCCCACCAAGAGGGCTGCCTGCCAGGCGAGCAGGCTTTACTGATGGAGCTGACGGAGAACGGACGGCAGGCCGGAGCCAGGACGCCCGCGTCAGGGAATCGGGTGGTGGGGAGGCCCCACAGGGTGCTCCGAAGAGCTCAAGCAGCACCCCAGAAAGCGCCAGCCTCTGGACCTCTGCCACGCCACCCAGAGCTCTTAACTGGCCGCTCAGAGTCAGAGAGGCAGCAGCGGCCTGCAGAGAGGACTGCAAGTGTCCAGCTGAGGAAAACGAGGGCTCACGGGGGGCGGAGGCACTGGAGGGGTTTAATCACTGGGGCAGTGAAAAAGAGGAGCTTCTGCAAGCTTTCTATTTCTTGATCTGGTTCACTCGAGGGTCTTAGTGAAAAATTCAATGAACACTTTATGATTTGTCCACGTTCCGATATATATGTTATATTCCAATTTTAAACATCTACCTTCAAAGACAAACACAGGACAACCCACTTCCTCTCCCAGGTCCTGCTGAGGCTCCAGGCACTTGGTCTTCCTGCTTCTCTCTTAGTATCCCTACCCACTCCCCCGCCCCGTCCCCCCAGAGGCAAAACAGAGGCACTGCCTCCTCTAATCCTTTGGGTGTTTCTTTCTCCAGCTTTGGAGACATTTCTTCACGTATGTGAGCTGCCCAGCCCTCGCCCAAGACCCAAGGGGGACCCCCAGGACACTTCTCTCTGTGCAGCTCTGACCTCTTGTGCACGTGCCCTGTGATACCCAGCCTGGGTGTCCCCACCCTCCCCTCTCTGACCCCTCAACTCCAAAGACCAGGACTCTGCCCGGGGTCCCCACCCTGGGCTGCACCTGCAAACTCCCTCCAGGCACTGATCAGGGGCAGTCACGGGGTTCACCTCCTCTTTCCCCTTTTGTGGTCTCTACCTGCAGCTGCCTGACCGCCAATGTCCACAAGCCATGTTTCGTGCATTTTGCCTTGATTTTTAGTTGTTTCCGGTGGAAGGGTAAACCTGGCACTCATGACGCCATTACGGTCCAAGCAGAAGTCCCAGGATTCATGATTCACTAACCCACATCCACTTCAACGGCGTTCTTAAGTGAACTGTCAAATTATTTATGAAGCTTCAAATATGGTTTGCATAGCATCAATAACCCTTCTTGCTCAAAGTTCATTATTCTGCATGCTAAGTACCAGTGATATAATCAACCATGAGTGAGCGTAACTGACTCTCGGGGCCCACAGGCCGGTACGAACAAAAGTGTGCAGGTGGTATCCAGGCTCACCAGCATTCTGCTGGCATCGTCACTGTGACCGCCAGAGAGAACAGGGCATAGCTGTCCATCCCGGGAGTCTCCTGTAGCGAAATCATTTTTGTGTGTGTTCTGTCTGAATCACCTACAGAACATCCAGAGGCAGACGTCCAGTTTTATATTCAAGTTCAAGAGAGACACCTGAGCTGGAGACACTGACTTGGGGGGTGTTAAGCATAGACAAGACAGCTGATGCTGAGTATGGGGGTAACAGAGACGACAGTGAAGGTGGAGAGTGAGGGAAACAGAGGACCAAGATAGAGACAGAAAGTGATGGAAGCAGAAGAATCACTGCTAATGGCCCCAAAGCCTAAGTTAGAGCCACTGAGAGGGTGGGCAAGCCATGAGGGAGTCAGCAAAAGGTCAATATTAATCAGCTTCTCCGATACAATGAGCAGGAGGTACAAACACACTGAACCCACAACGTACAGTGACCATGAAGGGTACTTGAATCAAAACAGGGGCCAAGCTGCCAAGCTGGCTCCCAACATCAGGACCAAAGGCTTTAACACCCACCCACTCCATGACTGATAAAGACCATCTTCACTCTTCACTTTGGACAAGTTCCTACCATAAGAATGGACAAAGAACAATCACTAAATCTAACAAAAATATCAAGCAATTCAAAAGGAGGGAACTGGTAAGTTAAAATCATGTATTGTTCCAGGAAAGAAGAAAAAGCTTCAGGAAAACCTCTAGTTGGTCATCAGTGAGATTCAAGAGCCCATTGCATGAATAAAACCAGAGAGGGACTTCCCTGGTGGTGCAGTGGTTAAGACTCCGCCTGCCAATGCAGGGGACGTGGGTTCAAGCCCTGGTTCCAGGAAGATCCCACATGCCGCAGAGCCACTAAGCCCATGTGCCACAACTACTGAGCCTTTGCTCTAGAGCCCACGAGCCACAACTACTGAACCCGTGTGCCACAACTACTGAAACCCCCACGCCTAGAGTCTGTGCTCCACAATAAGAGAAGCCATCACAATGAGAAGCCCGCGCACCGCAAAAAAAGAGCAGCCCCCGCTCGCCACAACTAGAGAAAGCCCACGCACTGCAACGAAGACCCAACACAGCCAAAAATTTAAAATTTTTTTAAAAAGATGAGAAACAAAGAAAAAAAGCTGAAATCAGGAAAAAATACTTAAGAGATAAAAAAAATATAAACATCAATTGTCAAAAATACAGTGGAGGTAGTGAGCAACGTGTTACATGCTGAAGAAAACTAATCAGGGAATTAAAACCAACTCAAGAAATTGTCCTAGGATTTGAAATAAGGGACAAAGAGAAGTTCTACTTAATGAACTAAGAAAAAAAAGTGTAACTATTGGAAAGAGTAAAAATTACCATAATTAGAAGATTACATAATTGCCTTTCTAAAAAATTTAAAAGCAACAACTAAAAAACGATTCAACTATGGGACTTCCCTGGTGGCGCAGTGGTTAAGAATCCACCTGCCTATGCAGGGGACACGGGTTTGAGCCCTGGTCCAGGAAGATCCCACCTGCCGCGGAGCAACTAAGCCCGTGCGCCACAACTACCGAGCCCCGCGCACCACAAGAGAAGCCACCGCCATGAGAAGCCCATGCACCGCAACAAGGAGCAGCCCCTGCTCGCCGAACTGGAGAAAGCCCGCACACAGCAACGAAGACCCAACACGGCTAAAAATAAAATAATAAATTAATTTTAAAAATGATTTGACTAATAAGATGATTCAATAAGTTTGTTGTTTACCAAGTAGTTTAAAAAATTAAAGACTGGGCACAAAGCTGGGTACACCAAGGGTGCCGGCAGCAAGCCAGTGAGCTACGCGAGGCCCGTGCGTCCGCACCTGCAGCACCCTCCGGGAGGGGAGAATGGCCGCTGGCGTCAGCCCGGGCAGTGGCATCCATGTGGTGGCAACCCTAGGCGTCCCGGACGCCTTCCTCTGGACCTGGACGCTCACTGCCCCACCCCCTGCACCCCACTTATACCCTTTTTCCCCAGTCCTGACTGCCTCTGCCCCAGCCCGAGAGCCGGACCGAGCTGAGGCCCGCACAGCAGCTGTTGCTTCTGTGGCTGCCTCACCTCCCGTCCTGGTGTTCTGCCAGGAGCCCCCCGAGGAGCCAGTGCCTGTGGGCTGGGAGAGAGGAGCCGCTCAACCAGTCCTCCTCCTCCCGCCGCTGCTGACGCTTGGTCCGTGCACACCCCGACACCCCTGCCAGCTGGGCCTCCGGGACTCCAAAGGACAACAGAACTCAGAAGTGACCCTAAGAGCTGAATTTCACATTTTTGACTACAGAGACTGCCACCTGCTGGTCCTGCTTGTCTCGGGGCTTCTCAGCTCTTGGGCAATCTGATACTAGGTCCTGTCCGTCTACTGCAGGAACTGCTGTACTAGCTGAGGCACATGGTGCCCTGGAAGCCTGAAGAGACCCTCAGAAAGGCACTGCTTTCTGCATGTGTTACTACAGTGACCCAAGTCCAGATCACCCCCAGACCGGACATCTTGCACTCCGTGTGGCTGACAGGGTCTCGGTGCTCCAGCCGGGTGTCAGGCCCGAGTCTGAGGTGGGAAAGCTGAGTTCAGGACACTGGACCACCAGAGACCTCCAGGCCCCAAGTTAATATCAATTGGCAAAAGCTCTCCCAGAGATCTCCATCTCAACACTAAGACCCAGCTCTACTCAATGGCCAGCAAGCTCCAGTGCTGGACACCCCATGCCAAACAACTAGCAAGACAGGAGAAGAAAACTAATCAGGGAATTAAAACCAACTCAAGAAATTGTCCTAGGATTTGAAATAAGGGACAAAGAGAAGTTCTACTTAATGAACTAAGAAAAAAAAGTGTAACTATTGGAAAGAGTAAAAATTACCATAATTAGAAGATTACATAATTGCCTTTCTAAAAAATTTAAAAGCAACAACTAAAAAACGATTCAACTATGGGACTTCCCTGGTGGCGCAGTGGTTAAGAATCCACCTGCCTATGCAGGGGACACGGGTTTGAGCCCTGGTCCAGGAAGATCCCACCTGCCGCGGAGCAACTAAGCCCGTGCGCCACAACTACCGAGCCCCGCGCACCACAAGAGAAGCCACCGCCATGAGAAGCCCATGCACCGCAACAAGGAGCAGCCCCTGCTCGCCGAACTGGAGAAAGCCCGCACACAGCAACGAAGACCCAACACGGCTAAAAATAAAATAATAAATTAATTTTAAAAATGATTTGACTAATAAGATGATTCAATAAGTTTGTTGTTTACCAAGTAGTTTAAAAAATTAAAGACTGGGCACAAAGCTGGGTACACCAAGGGTGCCGGCAGCAAGCCAGTGAGCTACGCGAGGCCCGTGCGTCCGCACCTGCAGCACCCTCCGGGAGGGGAGAATGGCCGCTGGCGTCAGCCCGGGCAGTGGCATCCATGTGGTGGCAACCCTAGGCGTCCCGGACGCCTTCCTCTGGACCTGGACGCTCACTGCCCCACCCCCTGCACCCCACTTATACCCTTTTTCCCCAGTCCTGACTGCCTCTGCCCCAGCCCGAGAGCCGGACCGAGCTGAGGCCCGCACAGCAGCTGTTGCTTCTGTGGCTGCCTCACCTCCCGTCCTGGTGTTCTGCCAGGAGCCCCCCGAGGAGCCAGTGCCTGTGGGCTGGGAGAGAGGAGCCGCTCAACCAGTCCTCCTCCTCCCGCCGCTGCTGACGCTTGGTCCGTGCACACCCCGACACCCCTGCCAGCTGGGCCTCAGGGACTCCAAAGGACAACAGAACTCAGAAGTGACCCTAAGAGCTGAATTTCACATTTTTGACTACAGAGACTGCCACCTGCTGGTCCTGCTTGTCTCGGGGCTTCTCAGCTCTTGGGCAATCTGATACTAGGTCCTGTCCGTCTACTGCAGGAACTGCTGTACTAGCTGAGGCACATGGTGCCCTGGAAGCCTGAAGAGACCCTCAGAAAGGCACTGCTTTCTGCATGTGTTACTACAGTGACCCAAGTCCAGATCACCCCCAGACCGGACATCTTGCACTCCGTGTGGCTGACAGGGTCTCGGTGCTCCAGCCGGGTGTCAGGCCCGAGTCTGAGGTGGGAAAGCTGAGTTCAGGACACTGGACCACCAGAGACCTCCAGGCCCCAAGTTAATATCAATTGGCAAAAGCTCTCCCAGAGATCTCCATCTCAACACTAAGACCCAGCTCTACTCAATGGCCAGCAAGCTCCAGTGCTGGACACCCCATGCCAAACAACTAGCAAGACAGGAACACAAGCCCACGCATTAGCAGAGAGGCTGCCTAAAATCAAAGTAAGTTCACAGACACCCCCAAACACCCCACCAGACGTGGTCCTGCCCACCAGAAAGACAAGATCCAGCCCCACCCACCAGAACACAGGCACCAGTCCCCTCCACAAGCCACTGAACCAACCTGACCCGCTGGGGAAAGACACCAAAAACAACAGGATTTACGAACCTGCAGCCTGCAAAAAGGAGACCCCAAACACAGTAAGTTAAGCAAAATGAGAAGACAGAAATATGCAACAGATGAAAGAGCAAGGTAAAAACCCACCAGACCAAACAAATGAAGAGGAAATAGGCAGTCTACCTGAAAATGAATTCAGAGTAATGACAGTAAAGATGATCTAAAACCTTGGAAATAAAATGGAGAAAATGCAAGAAACGTTTAACAAGGACCTAGAAGAACTAAAGAACAAACAAACAATGATGAACAACACAATAAATGAAATTTAAAATTCTCTAGAAGGAATCAATAGCAGAATAACTGAGGCAGAAGAACGGATAAGTGACCTGGAAGATAAAATAGTGGAAATAAATACCGCAGAGCAGAATAAAGAAAAAATAATGAAAAGAATTGAGGACAGTCT
>NC_041227.1:86046826-86050591 GCF_002837175.3 Physeter macrocephalus
CCATGTTAGGGAAGCACAGAGTCCCATACAGGATAAATCCAAGGAGAAACACACCAAGACACGTATTAATCAAACTATCAAAAATTAAACACAAAGAAAGAATATTAAAAGCAGCAAGGAAAAAAACAACAAATAACATACAAGGGAATCCCCAAAGGTTAATAGCTGATCTTTGAGCAGAAACTCTGCAAGCCAGAAAGCAGTGGCAGGACATATTTAACGCGATGAAAGGGAAAAATTCTACAACCAAGATTACTCTACCCAGCAAGGATTTCATTCGGCTTCGATGGAGAAATTAAAACCTTTACAGATAAGCAAAAGCTAATAGAATTCAGCACTATCAAACCAGCTTTACAACAAATGCTAAAGGAACTTCTCTAGGCAGGAAACACAAGAGAAGGAGAAGACCTACTAAAACAAACCCAAACAATTAAGAAAATGGTAATAGGAACATACATATCAATAACTACCTTAAATGACTTAAATGCTCCAACCAAAAGGTACAGACTTGCTAAATGGATACAAAAACAAGACCCGTATATGTGCTGTCTACAAAAGACCCACTTCAGCCCTAGCGACACATACAGACTGCAAGTGAGGGGATGGAAAAAAATATTCCATGCAAATGTAAATCAAAAGAAAGCTGGAGTAGCAATTCTCATATCAGACAAAACAGACTTTAAAATAAAGACTATTACAAGAGACAAATAAGGACACTACATAATGATCAAGGGATCAGTCCAAGAAGATATAACAATTGTAAATATTTATGCACCCAACGTAGGAGCACATCAATACATAAGGCAAATACTAACCACAAAATTTAAATGACACATTAAACAAGATGGACTTAATTGATATATTTATAGGACATTCTATCCAAAAACAACAGAACACACTTTCTTCTCAAGTGGTCATGGAACATACTCCAGGATAGATCATATCCTGGGTCACAAATCAAGCCTTGAGAAAGAAAATTGAAATCGTATCAGGTATCTTTTCCGACGACAACGCTATGAGACTAGATCTCAATTACAAGAAAAAAAAGAAACTGTAAAGAATACAAACACATGGAGGCTAAACAATACACTACTAAATAACCAAGAGATCACTGAAGAAATCAGAGGAAATCAAAAGATACCTAGAAACAAGTGACAATGAAGTCACAACGACCCAGAATCTATGGGATGCAGCAAAAGCACTTCTAAGAGGGAAGTTTATAGCAATACAATCCTACCTCAAGAAACAACAGACATCTCAAACAACCTAACCTTACACCTAAGGCAATTAGAGAAAGAACCAAAAACCCCCAAAGTTAGCAGAAGGAAAGAAATCATAAAGATCAGATCAGAAATAAATGAAAAAGAAATGAATAAAACAATAGCAAAGATCAATAAAACTAAACGCTGGTTCTTTGAGAAAATAAAATTGATACAACATTAGCCAGACTCATCAAGAAAAAGAGGAAGAGGACTCAAAACAGTAAAATTAGAAACGAAAAACAAGAAGTTACAATGGATACCACAGAAATACAAAGGATCATGAGAGAGTACCACAAGCAACTATATGCCAATAAAATGGACAACCTGGAAGAAATGGACAAATTCTTAGAAAAGCACAACCTTCTGAGACTGAACGAGGAAGAAAAAGAAAACACAGACCAATCACAAGCACTGAAATTGAAAATGTAATTAAAAATCTTCCAACAAACAAAAGCCCAGGACCAGATGGCTTCACAGGAGAATTCTATCAAACATTTAGCAAACAGCTAACACTTATCCTTCTCAAACTCCTCCAAAATACAGCAGAGGGAAGAACACTCCCAAACTCATTCTATGAGGCCACCATAACCCTGATACCAAAACCGGACAAAGACGTCACACACACAAAAAAACTACAGGCGAATATCACTGATGAACATAGATGCAAAAACCCTCAACAAAATACTAGCAAACAGAACCCAACAGCACATTAAAAGGATCATACACCATGATCAAGTGGAGTTTATCCCAGGAATGCAAGGATTCTTCAATATACGCAAATAAATGTGATACACCATATTAACAAATGGAAGGATAAAAACCATACGATAAAAAAAAACATACGATAATCTCAATAGATGCAGAAAAAGCTTTTGACAAAATGCAACACCCATTTATGATAAAAACTCCCCAGAAAGTAGGCACAGAGGGAACCTACCTCAACATAATAAAAGCCATATATGACAAACTCACAGCCAACATCATTCTCAATGGTGAAAAACTGAAACCATTTCCTCTAAGATCAGGAACAAGACAAGGTTGCCCACTCTCACCACTATTATTCAACACAGTTTTGGAAGTTTTAGCCACAGCAATCAGAGAAGAAAAAGAAATAGAAAGAATCCAAATCAGAAAAGAAGTAGAACTGTCACAGTTTGCAGATGACATGACACTATACATAGAGAATCCTAAGGATGCTACCAGAAAACTACTAAAGCTAATCAATGAATATGGTAAAGTAGCAGGATACAAAATTAATGCACAGAAACCTCTTGCATCCCTATATACTAATGATGAAAAATCTGAAAGAGAAATTAAGGAAACACTCCCATTTACCACTGTAACAAAAATAAAATATGTAGGAATAAACCTAAGAAGACATAAGACCTGTATGCAGAAAAGTAAGACACTGATGAAAGAAATTAAAGATGACACAAACAGATGGAGAGATATACCATGTTCTTGGATTGGAAAAATCAACATTGTGAAAATGACTCTACTACCCAAAGCAATCTACAGATTCAATGCAATCCCTGTCAAACTACCAATGGCATTTTTCAGAGAACTAGAATAAAAAATCGCACAATTTGTATGGATACACAAAAGACCCCGAATAGTCAAAGCAATCTTGAGAAAGAACAATGGAGCTGGAGGAATCAGGCTCCCTGACTTCAGACTATACTACACAGCTACAGTAATCAAGACAGTATGGTACTGGCACAAGAATAGAAATATAGATCAATGGAACAGGATAGAAAGCCCAGAGATAAACCAATGCACGTATGGTCACCTTATCTTTGATAAAGGAGGCAAGAATACACAATGGAGAAAAGACAGCCTCTTCAATAAGTACTGCTGGGAAAACTGGACAGTTACATGTAAAAGAATGAGATTAGAACACTCTCTAACATCGTATACAAAAATAAACTCAAAATGGAATAAAGACCTAAATGTAAAGCCAGACACTATAAAACTCTTAGAGGAAAACAGAGGCAGAACACTCTATGACATAAATCACAGCAAGATCCTTTTTG
Source organism: Physeter macrocephalus (assembly GCF_002837175.3). Lineage (NCBI taxonomy): Eukaryota > Metazoa > Chordata > Mammalia > Artiodactyla > Physeteridae > Physeter > Physeter macrocephalus. Next base: position 86,050,122 of record NC_041227.1, read on the forward strand.
ACCCACCTTCTAGAGAAATGGGAATAAAAACAAAAATAAACAAATGGGACCTAATGAAACTTTAAAGCTTTTGCACAGCAAAGGTAACCATAAACAAGACAAAAAGACAACCTTCAGAATGGGAGAAATTATGCAGAAGACCTAAATAGACATTTCTCCAAAAGAGATATACAGCTTGCCAACAAACACATGAAGGGATGCTCAGCATCACTAATCATTAGAGAAACGCAAATCAAGACTACAATGAGGTATCACCTCACACCGGTCAGAATGGCCATCATCAGAAAATCTACCAACAATAAATGCTGGAGAGGGTGTGGAGAAAAGGGAACCCTCTTGCACTGTTGGTGGGAATGTAAATTGATACAGCCCCTATGGAGAACGGTGTGGAGGTTCCTTAAAAAACTAAAAATAGAACTACCATATGACCCAGCAATCCCACTACTGGGCATATATCCTGAGAAAACCAT